>NW_024747683.1:5000-12658 GCF_018991925.1 Homarus americanus | reverse complement strand
GGCAGCTGTACATACCAGTGTTGTATTGGCTGGTACCCCGTTCACCCCCGCACTATTCCCCAGTCACCCATACCGCTCCCGCCCCCACCCTACCACCCATACTGCCCCCGCCACCCCTGCTGTGTTCACGGTGTCAGGAGCAGAGGAGAGGGGCATCTTTTTTTTTGTCTACTGTTCTTGTATCATATCGAATGCATTTTTTTTACAGCATATATACACCCGCCTTAGATATCCAAAGAGGCATATATAGTGTTATTCTTATTCGTCTGTATATTTATACCTACGGGTCATGTTTGTCTCGTGTTCCTTATGGCAGTGAATGTTAGAGTATTTCCTGAGTATTGTTTGTGTAGTTCTGTACTTAGAGGTTGACTTATTCACATCTGGGTTAGCACAGCAGTGTGAGGCAATGTGTCTGGCCTCACACTTATGCTTACATCTGCGTGAGGGTCAATCATTCAAGCACTTAGCTACTGAGTGCAAAGAAGTGAATACAACTTTAAGAAAGGAGAGAGTTTAGGAGCCAGAGAAGGTGTGTGTGTGTGTGTGTGTGTGTGTGTGTGTGTCAACAAGTGACAAGTTGTTTGGTGTCAGTAAGTGTATGAGACCAACAGTCAATTCTCGCTGCTCACTACTACAATATATCCCTCTTCACCAAACTTTCTTTTTCCTCAATATCAAAATAAACTCGGTGGCTAAGTTTTCAATTTTCGGTGTGAAGATTTCTTAATTCGTGTTGTCAGACTGTTAAACCTTCACCAGAGGTCGTGACACACTATTTTGGGAGTGGACCACACCAGGACACACACACACACACACACTCTTACAGTTTGGTGTTGGTGTAGTCTAGTTTTACGGTGAGGTGGTATTTTTAGTAGTGGTTCATCTGTGCACAATATTAAACTTTTTTTTCTTTTTTTTTTCTGGGTGTGTCTCAGGGGTGTGGCTGTATTAAGTAATATTAAAGGTACTGATCATTCTAAAACAATCCAAATTTATTCTTGTGATTTATTGTTATTTATATTATACTTTATTATTAGTAATATTATTTTTATTTATTATTATTATTAATTACTATGCTGTTATTTCATGTTATTCACATAAGTAAAGTGAAATTTCAAGCGTTTTTTATTGAATTTATCTATGGTGTGTGTGTGTGTGTGTGTGTGTGTGTGTGTGTGTGTGTGTGTGTTCCATCTTCTACACTATCATCGTTTACACCATCATGTACACTATCAACTACACCATCGTCTACAGTGACACCATCATCATCTACACTACCATCGTCTACAACTCTACACCATAATCTTCACTATCATCGTCTACACCATCATCTACACTATCATCGTCTACACCATCATCTACACTATCATCATCTACACCATCATCTACACTACCATCGTCTACACCATCATCTACACTATCATCGTCTACACCACCATCTACACTATCATCGTCTACACCATCATCTACACTATCATAATCTTCACTATCATCGTCTACACCATCATCTACACTATCATCGTCTACACCATCATCTACACTATCATAATCTTCACTATCATCGTCTACACCATCATCTACACTATCATCGTCTACACCATCATCTACACTATCATCGTCTACACCATCATCTACACTATCATCGTCTACACCATCATCTACACTATCATCGTCTACACCATCATCTACACTATCATCGTCTACACCATCATCTACACTATCATCGTCTACACCATCATCTACACTATCATCATCTACACCATCATCTACACTATCATAATCTTCACTATCATCGTCTACACCATCATCTACACTATCATCGTCTACACCATCATCTACACTATCATCATCTACACTATCATCGTCTACACCATCATCTACACTATCATCGTCTACACCATCATCTACACTATCAATGTCTACACCATCATCTGCACTATCATAATCTACACTATCATCGTCTACACCATCATCTACACCATCAATGTCTACACCATCATCTACACCATCAATGTCTACACCATCATCTGCACTATTATAATCTACACTATCATCGTCTACACCAGTATAGTTGTCCCACATACTGTACAGGAAAATTCAAAACTGACCACCTCACCCACATAACCTCTTACTACAAAATTGACACCTACTGTACAGTAGATTTACTGCACCAGTAACCGTTAACTTAATAATAAGTTTGATTGAAATGGCTTGCCCTCGGCTGGGGCTGAGAAAACGCAGTAGACTTGTTTCTGACAGCGAAAGTGACGATGGAAGCTCTCCTGCAAAATGGAATGACTAGGACGAGTCGTGGAGCGATGAGAACTCCGACGAGTCGTGGAGCGATGAGAACTCCGACGAGTCGTGGAGCGATGAGAACTCCGACGAGTCGTGGAGCGATGAGAACTCCGACGAGTCGGGGAGCGATGAGAACTCCGATAGTTTTATCGCTCATGATGAATCATACAATGACGAGGACTCATCAGGGTCTCCTGAAGGGTATGAGCTCTCATCTCACAGTACGTCAAGCTCTTCGGATGAAGAAGAGGAGGAGGAGCAATGCGACGAAAGGCGGCGGAGAAGAAATCCTGCACTTCGGTTCTTCGACATGGAGGCCAAAGAGGATAATAATGAATTCTGTCTTCCTCGTCAGCACCTCCCTCCCCTCCCTGGCACACCCCCCTCCCGAACTTGTTTTGGTCGCAACTACCAAATGAGACACGTTCTAGATGTCGCAATTCGTATTGAAAAAGAATATAATGAGAAAAGGGTTTTGAAAAGAAAAGCTCTAAATAAGGCCAAAGGGGTTCATTGCTGAATCTTTGTATGTGTTTATTTATAAATAAAAATCTGAATTGGCGTTACCTATCTTCTTTACCCTGTAGAATATGCTTCTTTTTAATTATTTATATTGTTTTGCTGTAAATGTGTAGTAAAACTTATTTTTACTTATGTGAATTTGATATGATTGTTTACTTCATACAAATTGCCCAGTTCATGAAATCGTCGGGTTTTTTAGCGGCGGTAAAGCCAGGCCACCCTCCCTGCAGCCCATTGGCTCAAACATAATGTTCGATTAATATTGATATATCGCAAATAATTCCATATATATGTTAAGAATACCCAGCTTTAGCTCACTATAATGCTAAATTTAACGTCTGTAAAGATATAACTGTTTGGAAGCATTATCTACCAAGATATTATTGAAATTATTAATAATTTTTATTATAATTTTTGCTATTATAAATATAAACTTGAGATGGACATAACAATTTTCTCGATCATGTTTGATTTTGTTTGTGTCTAACGTGCACATTCTTTATTACGTTGTACCTCCTAAATCTTAACTTTAAATATATGTGTGAGTCCGACACAGGTACTGTACATAATTGTTTAAAATTTGTTATCCTCTGAAATGCAGAATAAGAATTTGGCTTTAATTTTGACTCTATATAACCATTTTCGTTATATCTCAGTATCATTATTTGTATACGAGAGTCAGTGAGAGATTTGTCACTTGACAGCAAAGAGTGAGATACAGTACAGTGTTTACATTACCTGCTGGATGTGAACAAGTCTTTGTTTACGTTATCGTCGGGGGGTGTGGAGGAATTGTCGTTTCAGTTTCTTAAGTGGTGTAGAGTGACCTGTGATCTGTGTGTTTTGGGTGAGAATGCTAAAAACTGTTCGCTGGGGTGTATTTTTCGGGGCGGGGATGTATCTCTAGATGGTCTGTGGATGTATAACGGGGGCGTGATTTCAGGCGTCCGTGGATGTATATCGTGGGCGTGATTTCAGGCGTCCGTGAATGTATATCGTGGGCGTAGATATACCTGGATATTACCCGCATGGACGACAGTAGACTGCCAAAGCAGGCAACTGAAAAGGTATAAGGATAGCCTTAAGACAAACCTGAAAAAGTGCCAAATCGACCCCCTCACCTGGGAGTCGATTACTCCACACTGTAATGCTTGGAGGAGCACCTTACGAGAAGGTGTCAATACTTTCGAGTTAGCCCGACTGCAAACCGAGACAGACAAGCGCCAACGCCGGAAAGGCACGCTAGATGCAGCCCTTCACATGTGCAACGAATGTGAACGACGCTGCCGGTTCCGTATCGGCCTCTTTAGCCACCTCAAAACTTACCAGTGAATGTGACATCCCTAATAACTCATAACATTGTAGCGTTGCTGGATGATCGTCATACTCGATTCCGAGTGACAGCAAAGTAGTAGTAAGTGTGTGTGTGTGTGTGTGTGTGTGTGTGTGTGTGTGTGTGTGTGTGTGTGGAGAGAGAGGAAAGATGCAATAAATTTTACTCATACTGTCCAGGATTTCTTCGTTAGTGTCAGTTTAAGAGAGCGGAGAGAGAACCTCTAATTTCTGGGTATTTTCGGAATAGTTTTTTTACTCTGTTGGCGCTAAAGTGGAGTGGCAGCGTTTATATCACAAATACTTGGAGGCGAAATTGTTGTTGGCGATTTTGTTAGTTGAGGAAAAACAAGTCGTGTCCACTGGTTGATTTTGAAACCCTATCACGAGTTACTGAAACCTTATCGCTTAGTTCTGTTGCCCGTTCAGCTCTCTCTCTCTCTCTCTCTCTCTCTCTCTCTCTCTCTCTCTCACACACACACACACACACGCACACTCCACCTGACCTGAGGTATAACAGTGAAAGTTGTATCTAACAGGAATTTCCATCATCGAGTGAATCCCCGGCGAGTTGAAACAATTGTTATTCAAATGTATTGTTCAGCCAAAATAAAACCCGTTGAACATGATTGGCTTCCCCCCGAACGACCTTTCAGTTAACAGAATATACCATGAACCACAACACACACACACACACACACATACACACACACACACTTTATTTTTACATGGTTTTGAGTTTTTATGCAATTTTCACATTGATCCGAACGAATAAACTGTAAATATTGCTCACTGATGCAACTAATATGTGTTAAAGTATTATATCCTGTTTTTATAATAATGCTTACATGACTTTATTACTATCACTCGTGTTAGTAAGGGACCTATTTATTCTTTTCTTGAATATAATGCTTTTTGTGGTCAGTGTTTACTTGGTTAATGGGTGTAGCATTATATGGGGTGGATGATAGGTCGTTTTCGTGGGCCTTTTCCTTCCTTACCTCCTTCCTTCCCCCCTTTTCCTTCTTTCCCTCCCCTTTCCCTCCCTCCCCCTACCTGTGGCTGATCAGTACAGGTGCCCAAACAAAGAGGTTCTCAACGAAGTAACAAACACACACTCACTTATTTTTCTCTTCTGTCTCTTTCTAATCATAATTAATTCACTGTCAGTCCATCTTGTAGGGATTAATTACCTGAAACATTGTACAGGTATAAATCTTAGCCCAGACCACCTGTGTTATGAGCCCAGAAATGGTGGTTATGTAGTTAATGTTTTGTCCGTCTGCCGTGTAATTACCTCAACATTGGAGGAACCAGAATGCAAAATTTATACATGTGTCTGTTTCTTGATAATTCAGTGTCTCTTGTACTACGTGTCAGAGGTCAAGGTCACAGACAAATTTGACCTAAGCTGTTGCGTCACCAAGGATGTTATTACCACACTCAATCAGTCACAGGCAATGTTGAGTGAGTGACATGAGACATCTTCAGTGACCTCCTGTTTCTGTTGTGTTGATGTACTGTACTACTGTTCCATGAGACATCTTCAGTGACCTCCTGTTTCTGTTGTGTTGATGTACTGTACTACTGTTCTAGCTCTTGTGGTCAATGTAATATAACTCGTGTGAGACTATGTACACCAGAGCCGCCATGATGATAGTGTTGATCATCTCCCAGACACCACCACACCACCACCACACCACCACCTCACCACCACCACACCACCACCACACCACCACCTCACCACCTCACCACCACCACACCACCACCACACCACCACCTCACCACCACCACAGTTAACGAGGGAGGTATGAGACACACTTGACTCTCCTGTGTTATGTATATACGCTCCTGGGTCGTGTTTCAGGCACCTTACGTCTGGAGCTCAGCTGTCTTAAAACCAAACCTAACCTAACCTAACCTAACCTAACCTATCTTAACCTAACCTAACCTAACCTAACCTAACCTAACCTAACCTAACCTAACCTAACTTAACCTAACCTAACCTAACCTAACCTAACCTATCTTAACCTAACCTAACCTATCTTAACCTAACCTAATCTAACGTCACTGTTATATTTATTCAACCGATGTTACTGAATTTATTTGTCCCTCACAGCGATCCTTTAGAAAATGTCGTTGATCCTTGAAGTAAAAATAATTAATAGTCGTTGTAATAAAGCAGTCAATGGAATAAGATGGATCACTATAGATTATGTTGGTCGCTGTAGCAAGGTAATCACCCTCACTCACCTGTCGGAGTCCCGTAGAATTTAGGTTATATATAATTGCCAATGTTTGAGTGAGGTGATTCTCTCGAGGTCCATTGGTGAGTATCGTAAAACAAAAAAAAATATTGCCCATTTGAATCCACTGTTTATTGTCATTCCTTACTTGTGTTTATTAGGAAGGCTCAGCTCTTTATTTAACGATATAATTGACCTGTTCTACGATAGTCAACAATGAGACAGACACAGACACACGATTTAAACCTTATTGTAGATGTTAGGATGTGATGTTAATTCTGCTGGTCGACCTCTTCCCGCTCCCTCCTGTCCTCCTCTTGATGCAACACGCAATACTGTTTACCTTTTGTGTGTAGGTTGACCATCTTGTCGTGTCAGTATACATTCACCACCTAATGTTGCTCCCACTGAGGTATGCCTGCCTCCATTGTCTGAACTTGGTGAACATTGTATACCATCTCGACTTACAGGTTGTTGAACATAAAGGAGAGACTGGTGTTGGTATCAGGTGGAATACTAAGACAAAAACGTGTATGACCTTTGAACTTTGTGTGTGTGTGTGTGTGTGTGTGTGTGTGTGTGTGTGTGTGTGTGTGTGTGTGTGTGTGTGTGTGTGTGTGTGTGTGTGTGTGTGTGTGTGTGTGTGTGTGTGTGTGTGTGTTAAGCACAAAATCACCTTATAGCGACTAGAAATCTAGATAACAAAGAGTCCCTTCTCTCTCTCTCTCTCTCTCTCTCTCTCTCTCTCTCTCTCTCTCTCTCTCTCTCTCTCTCTCTCTCTCTCAGATGAACACTTGGCGGGCACTATTCAAGGGTCCATCTCCGGACGTATAGTAATTACTTATACATCTTGTGAGTTTATTTTGGTGTTGGTGTAGAGATGATGGAGGAGATATGTGGAGGGAGGGATGTGAGGGTGTGAGGGAAGAACGTGAGGTGGGGAGGGAGAGAAGCCGGAGGTGTGAGGTGACGTGTTGAGAGAACTTGTGGTAAGAATATTGTGAAATTATGTACACATTACACTCATGTATGTCTAAGTTAGATATAAATTGATGGACTAAAACTTTGGTCATTTTCCGAGTCATAATTCTTTCCCTCATACTATCATGTTAGTTTATTATCATGTTAAGTGTTAAATCATGTTAGAATACCCATCATATTAGCCTAGAACCATCATGTTAGCCTGTCATCACATTAGCCAACCATCATCATGTTAACCTACCATCATCATGTTAACCTACCATCATGTTAACCTAC
>NW_024747682.1:360000-364136 GCF_018991925.1 Homarus americanus | reverse complement strand
GTAGGAGTGTGGTGGAGGCGGGGGTAGGAGTGTGAGTGGAGGCAGGGGTAGGAGTGTGGTGGAGGCAGGGGTGGGAGTGGGTGGAGGCGGGTGGGGTGTGGGTGGAGGCGGGGTGGGGAGTGTGGGTGGAGGGCAGGGGTGGGGTGTGGGTGGAGGCAGGGGTGGGGTGTGTGGTGGATACGGGGGTAGGGGTGTGGTGGGGATGGAGGTGGGGTGGGGTACGGGTGTGGGGGAAGGTGGGGGGGGTGGGGGGTCAACGCCTCCCACACTTACTTTGAGGAAAAAAAGTCTTTAGCGGTTTGACCGTGGGAATGTGTCCACTTACCTCTCTCTCTCTCTCTCTGCCTCTCTCTCTCTCTCTCTCTCTCTCTCTCTCTCTGTCCATACATCTCTTTATCTATCTACCTGAATTTATGTTTATCTGTCTGTCTCATAATGACGCAAGTTTGTCATTCTGTCTTCCTGCTTAATAATCTCTCTCTCCCTCATTCCATCTTTATCCTTATCCCTCCCACTTCCCATCTTCAACTTTATCTTTTTCTCATCCCATCTTTATCACATCATCCTATCCCCATCTTTTCAAACAGTTCCTCCCTCCTCCTTCCTTCCTTCCTCCTCCTCCTCTTATATTTTCTTGGGTGGGTGGCGGTGTTTCAGGGACTTTGCGGGGTGCATTATAGTGTTAGACCACTAAGATCACTTCATCCCCCTCACCCCACACGACCACCGTCGCATCTTCCTACCTCCAATTTTCCTCCCCCTCCTCCTCCTCCAACCTTGGCCTTCCTCCTCCCCTCCAACACGGCAAAAATCACCTGTAACATCCACCTCGACATGTAAGGGTGGGTGGGCTAGGCCTTGTGGCAGGTGGGTTGACTCTCTTGCCCCCTCCCACATGGAGCATTGATTTCGAAAATGTAACTGGCCAAAGGCAGTGTTGCCACGTCTACAGTATCAGGGCCCCCACCTCTCCCCCTCCCACCCCCTTTCCCCCACCCCCTCTTTCGTTGGCTGCCCTGCAATGTTGCCAAATTTTAATGGTTGATTTTTTGGGGGGTGGGTGGGGAGTGGAGTGAGGTGGAGTGAGATGGATGGGTGGGTGGTGCCTGGGAGATAATGGTGATAAAATATATATATATATTTTTTTTAATTTAAAGGATTATTAATTTTTTTGTTAATCTATAATAATAAGAACGGTTAGTGATAATTAATTAAAGTTAGTGAATAATATATATATAGAGAGACTGTGGTATTAGGAGCGATTTTAGCAACACAGACAGACAGACAGACAGACAGACAGACAGACAGACACCGCTTTAACACAAATAGCAACAGTGCGACTCCAGTTAAAACAAAATACAGTTTCGGTGCAATATTGACGCCATTTTGAGTCATAATTCTTGGAAAATCCCAGACTTAAAATCTTCTTTCGCCTGACTGACTGACTGACTGACTGTCTGACTGACTGACTGACTGAAAAAAATCCACTACAGTCTCAGCTCAATACCTACGCCACCTTTACCCGTTTATATTACATGAGTAATTACGTGAAAACAATTAACAGGTAGAAGGTAAGGTCAGGTGAGGTCAGGCCAGGTTAGGTTAGGTCAGCTGAGGACAGGTGAGGTCAGCTGAGGTCAGGTCAGGTTAGGTTACGTCAGGTTAGGTTAGGTCAGCTGAGGTCAGGTAGGTCAGGTCAGGTTACGTCATATGTTAGGGTGTGTAATCATCTGGTGAAATAAGCTGGGGTGCCTAATCTTCATGACCCACACAAAGTCTCTAACACGTCACAAACAGGTTCCAATCGTGGTTTTGTTCACATGACACACTCAATGGCTGAAACAAGTGGATTAGAGTGTGTACTTTGACCCCGTAAGAGAAACTTGTAAAGGAATAATAACGTCTTACTACTGCTACTTCGACACACTTCAAGCTTTCCATCATACTTTAAGCTTTCCGACACTCAAACTTTCCGACATACATTAAGCTTTCCGACACACTATAAGCTTTCCGGCACATTATAAGCTTTCTCACACACAATAAGCTTTCCGACACACTATTAGACTCCGACACACGATAATATTTACGGCAGACAAGCTTTCCGACACACAATTAGCTCTCTGACATTATAAGCTTTCTGACACATTATAAGCTTTCTGACACACTATAAGCTTTCAGACACACTATAAGCTTTCCGACACACTTTAAGCTTTCCGACACACAATAAGCTTTCTCACATACTAAAACCTTCCGGCACACTATAAGCTTTCCGGCACACTATAAGCATTCCGACACACAATAAGCTTTCCGACACACAATAATATTTCCGGCATACAAGCTTTCCGACACACAATTAGCTTTCCGACACACAATTAGCTCCGGGAACATTATAAGCTTTCTGACACATTATAAGCTTTCCGACACACTAAGCTCCATAACAAGGCCGGGAACACTACAGGCATTTATCCCCTGAAAAAAAAGCGAATCGCCTTATCTATTTAAAACACGTAATAACAGGTTCTGAAAAAGGATTAGAAACCTTTTTGTAGAATTTATAAAACGATTAACTTAATAAAACATAAACAAAAAATGGGAATAATCTTCACAAAACACAAAGAGAAATTTATGTGCCAACTTACTTATTTAAGACAGGAATCATAACCTAACCTAACCTAACTTAACCTAACCTAAACTAACTTAAAAACTAACAACCCTAACGCAACATAACCTAACCTGACCTAACACACATGACACCTTGCCTCCTTTCTTTATTTGCACCGACTTAGCTCTCTGCCCCCCCAACATACACACATGAGAGAGAGAGAGAGAGGTGGTATAATGATGTAAAAAAAGAAAAAAAATCTTGGATCCATTCAGCCGTACTTGTTGCCCGGGTCGAGGAGGGGGAGAAAGGAGGAGGAGAAGAGGAGAGGAGGATGAAGAGAGAGAAGAGGGAGAGGAGAGGAGGATAATAGGAACAGATGAGGATAAAAAAGAAGGAAGGAGGTGGGAGGAGGAGAGGAGAAAGAGGAAGTACGAGGGGGAAGAAGAGTGACGAGGAAAAAAGACAATATGGAGAATGTGAAGGAAGAACAAAAACGACGAATCGCAATGAAAAGAAAATCAAGAGGAAAGAAGGAGGTGGAGAAAAATTAGAAAAGAGGGAGGAGGAAGAGGGAGGAGAAGCAAGGAGAGTAGAGGAGGAAGCGGATAGGGTAAAAACCTTGAAATGAAGCGGAGGAGGAGGAGGAGTAGGAGGAGGAGTAGAAGGAAAGGAAGGGAAGAAGGAAGGAAGGAATGAAGAAGACGAAAAGAAAGATACTTGAAGAAGAAGATAGAAGAAGGAGAAGAGGAGGAGCAGAGGAGGATAAGTAAGAGGAATATATTGAGAAAAAAAAATAATAAAAAGGAGGAAGAGGAGAGAGAGAAGAGAATAGGAGGAGGAGGAGGAGAAAGAAGAAGAGAAATATACTGCCTCCCCCCAAAAAAATAAAGAAAAATGAAAGAAAAACAAAGAGGAAGAATGAGTTGAAAGAAAAGAAGAAAGGAAACTGGAAGAAAGGGGAGATGGAAAAAGGGGGAGAAAGAGAAGGAGCTACAAAAACACCAGGTAGCCAGAGGGAAGGGGGCAGTAATTAACGACACACACACACCTGTTATGCTTCAGGCCAAGAGAGAGAGAGAGAGAGTATTTAACAGGTGTGACAGATTGATAGACAGATAGATGAATAAAACGGACAAATGGATGGCCGGACGGACAGGTGTAAATCTCAATGGTCCCTTATATACCGTACGTCGAGGTGAGTGAGTGAGTGAGTGAGTGAGTGAGTGAGTGAGTGAGTGAGATAGAAAGTGAGAGAAAGACAGCTAGAGAATAGATAGATAGATAGATAGACAGAAAGAGAGTAAGATAGATAGATAGATAGATAGACAGAAATTAGAGCTAGATAGATAGATGGATAGACAGATAGACAGAAACAGAGCTAGATGGATAGATAGATGGATAGACAGATAGACAGAAAGAGCTAGATAGATAGATAGATAGATAGATAGAGCTAGATAGATAGATGGATAGATAGATAGACAGAAACAGAGCTAGAGAATAGATAGATAGATGGATAGATAGACAAACGTTC
>NW_024747682.1:317500-355000 GCF_018991925.1 Homarus americanus | reverse complement strand
CTCTCGGCCTTTCATCTCTGTTTGCTTCTCTTTTTATTCCTTCTCTCTTTATTTTATTTTTCTCTTCTTCAGATTGTGGTACTTCAATATTCTTCTTTTCTCTTCTTTATCTCTCAATTTGGTATTTTTCTCTCTCTATCTCTCGCTATCTCTCTTTCATTCAGTTACTCTTCCTCCCTTCTCTGCCTCATTCTCTCTAATTCGCTCATTCACACACACACACACACACACACACACACACACACACGCACACACATCCCCTCGTCATCACAGGCACTGTCGTACACTGAAGGTCAAAGGTTACCACACACAGGCGCTGATTGGTCAATAGTATACATACGAGAGCCTCGATCGGTCGAAAGTGTACACACGAGAATCCTGATTGGTCAAGGGTGTACACACGAGTCATGATTGGTAGATAGTATATACACGAGATCATTGATTGGTAGAGAATATACGCAAAAGGGCGTTGATTGGTCGAGAGTACGCACACACACACATGAGAACGTTGATTGGTTGACAGGAATGGCATGTGCCGGCTGTCATGTTATGTCAACTACACGGAGACTTGACACTTCCAGGGAGAGGGAGGGAGGGAGGGGAGAAGGGTAGAGGAGGGGAAAGGAAGGGAGAGGGTGGAGAGAGGATGGGAGGGTGAGAGGTGGGGGGGGCAGGAGTGGGAGAGTTGAGAGAGGGGGGGCAGAGGGTGGGAGGAGGTGGGAGGAGGATGAGAGAGAGGGTGGGAGGAGGGATGAGAGAGGGGTGGGGAGAGGAGGTGAGAGGGGAGGGGAGAGGAGGGGATAGAGATTGGGGAGGGAGGATAGAGAGGGTGGGAGGAGGATGAGAGAGGGATGGGAGGGTGAGAGGGAGGGAGAGGAGGGATAGAGTGGGAGGAGGATGAGAGAGGTGGGAGAGGGTGGAGCAGGCGGGGAGGGGGGAGAGGAAGGGAGATGAGAGATAGGGTGAGAGAATTGAGGAGGAGTGGGAAGGAGGAGAGAGAGGATGAATGAACGTGACTGTCAGGATATGCAGAGAGAGAGAGAGGTAAACACATCAACACAGGCGCTATATCACTTGAACAGCGCTAATTTACATCGAGCTGATCGAATGTGCTACTCTCCCAACAGCAACTTTACAGCATTAAACAGCATTTTATAACACAGCTTTCATAAACCCTCTATAACACAGCATTTAATAGCAATTTACAACGCAGCATTTAATAGGACTTTACAACGAAGCATTTAATAGCACTTCACAACACAGCATTAAACAGCACTTTAAAATACAGCCACTAACAACACTCAAAGTCAACGGGAACGAAATCACACCAACAGTAACAGCAACAACAACAACAGGCGCCTTCTCATATCAACAGAAGCAACAGGTACCCCAAGAAAACCATTTCCCGCGTAAAAACAAAAATAAAAAACTTCCCGCGCAAAATTTTACCCGCGCGAAATTGACAACACTTCACCTGCCTCAATTTTGGCGCGCACCCAGAGACCCCCAATTGGTAACGCTGCCCGACCCAGAATATTGCATTTTATTTGCCCCTTGACAACACTGGTGACAACGTAATAAGGTCGATAATTCACCATAAAATACGGACACCTGATTTTCAAGACTAGAAGCGTTTGCAATACGTCAAAAGCCAAAAGTGAAATCCGTAATCAGAAGGTTATGGAGGGGAAATAAGGATTAATAAGGGCAGGAAAGATTGAAATACGTGTTAGGGTAAAAAAAAGGGCCAGAATATATATTTAAAAAATCAGGACACGAGAAAATTCGATTCAATAATAAGTCCATTTAGCGCTAAAATACGTATTTAATAAGATAAACATTACCAAAACACGCAGGCATTAAAATCAGTCATTAAAAATTCCAATCAGAAAACGAGAAATAAGGACAAATAAAGTAATCAGGTGGTCAAAAGATGTATCAGAGATTGCAATACACACTAGTGATGAGACCATGATAATGTTTACACTTAAAAGACCAAAGATGAAAATACGACCTAATAAGATGAAAAATACTTACCACCAAGGACACATTATGTTCTAATAAGGTGGTAATTTGGAATACAAGACAAAATACGCATCAAATAAGGTCGTCATACCTAATTAATAAGGTCACATCACCAAATACGTGTTAAATGAGGTACGCATCCAATAAGCCCAGTATACGCATTTAATAAGCTCAAGCGTCAAAATACGTGTTAATTATATCTACAAGAGAGAAAATACGCGGTAATAAGTCCAATATACGCAGTTAATAAGGTGAGGCCGTGCAAAAATACGGAGATAAAGGTGTAAAACTGCCGGGTGTTGGTAGAGCTGAAGATCAATGCCATGTTGACGTCTACCTGAGAGAGAGAGAGAGAGAGAGAGAGAGAGAGAGAGAGAGAGAGAGAGAGAGAGAGTGGAGGAGGAGAGACATCAGAGAAAATGAAAGGGGAGAAAAGACGAGTGGGGGAGGAGTAGTGAGAGGGGGTAATGGGGAGAAAGGGAAGAGAAGTGAAGGAGGAGGTGGTGGTGGGTAGGCGGAGAGGAAGAAGGACAGCCAGAGAGAGAGAGGAGGTAAGAGAAGAGATAGGGGAGAGAATGACGGGAGAAAGTATAATAGAAGAGCTGGTGGAGGGAAGAAAATAATGAGATATACTGACCATTCACCTCTCTCTTTCTCACCCTCCACCATATCTCCCCCTCCTATTACCGCCCCATCCCTTCTCCCACCATCCCACCCCCCACACACACTGGCCAATAATATCACCAAATACAAATTACTAACAACTTAGAGACACCCGAAAGAAAGCGTGGTGTGCCTACGCTCTCTTTAACGGGACAACGGGAGACAACAGAACAACGGGAGACAACAACAGAAGTTTGAGCCCAGCAACAGAGGCAACAACAGTAAGGCTCTTCTAACATGAGTGTGTCAGGAGAGAAGAGTCGGGGCGGGTCAGGGGCGGGTGGGGAGGGGGCGGGGAGAGGGAGGTGTGGGGTGGGGCGGATCGGGGGCGGGGCGGAGAGACATGTTGGTGCTGTACAGTGCCAGCGGCTGTCACCGCTGTCCTGCTGTACCTCACCTGGTTACTACTACTACTACTACTACTACTACTGCTGTGCCTTACCTACTACTACTACTACTACTACTACTACTGCTGTGCCTTACCTACTACTACTACTACTACCACTACCACTACTACTACTACTACCACTACTACAACCACCATCACCACCACTTAACCCAAACACAACACAGGCCACAAATATATGACAGGAGGAACGAAAGGAATTGAAACGTCGACGGCCATTGAGGAAGATAGAGTGCTTTATAAACCATGTCTGGCGCGGCCCAATTGATTTGTTGCGCTCGGCTGAATGAACGATTTGATTGGCTGAAGATTTAGCGTCTGGGGTCTCGTGGCGGGCTCGCGAACACAGGATTGGATAGGCACTGCTTCTTTTCTCTGTGTTATAGTGTTATATATATTTGTTTTTGTTTTGCATGTTGTAATTCACAGGAGAGAGACTATTTAAGGTGAACAACAACAACAACAACAACAACAACAACAACAACAACAACAACAACAATAACAATAATAATAATAATAATAATAATAATAATAATAATAATAATAATAATAATAATAATAATAATAATAATAATAATAATAATAATAATAATAATAATAATATCCACTCTTACCGGTAGACCTTGTTTCTCCTGGGATTAAAATGTCAGGGAGCAGGTAAACCTTCCCTCACACCTGAGAGTGGAGACTCACCTGGGGAAAAGAAAGAAAAACAAATATTATATAAGAATAGGTATACTGGCCGGTCACCTCCATCCACCCCTCTCATCTCTCCCCTTCCACCACCAACACCCCTCTCTCCCACCTTCTTCCACCATATCTCCCTCTCCTATTACCACCCCATCTCTTCTCCCAACATCTCCCCCCCCCTCTCTCTCCCCTCTCAGACAACCTCTCCACTTCTGCATGTCCCCTCTCCCCCCCATTCTCCCAAAAGACTACAGTTCAAAGATGCTCTCCCAGGCTCGAGAGGAGGGAGTGAGAGGTGACAAGGAGAGTGAGGGGAGCATCCTTACTCTTACACTGGAAGAGGGAGAGTGGTGGTGAGAGTGCGAGGTGGAGAGGGAGAAGTGGTGGTGAGGTGCAGGTGAAGGAAGAGTGGTGGTGAGTGCAGGTGGAGAGAGGAGAGAGAGTGGTGGGGGAGATGGGAAAGGAATGGATAAAGAGAGCTGACTCCATTTTATAATAGAAAGAAGAGAACCCTTACTCTCAAACAGCCTGAGTGGGAGTAATGAAAGATGATGAGGGGAGAGTGAGAGGAGGGTGAGGGGAGAGAGCCGTCACAGTATAGTCTACAACAAGGGTCTTCAATGAGGAAAGTTCTCTCTCTCTTTCTCACCACACACACACACACACACACACACACACACACACACACACACACACACACACACACACACACACCTGTCATCTCTCTACATCACTGTCGGTAACTCTCCCCTCCTGCTTAGCTTCCTCTCTCTCTCTCCTCTCTCTCTCTCTCTCTCTCTCTCTACATAAGCAGTAGCTATCTATCCATATTTCCATCTACCCCTTCTACTATTGCCTTTCCTTTACTTCTCTTCCCTACTTCATTATCTTCACCATTATCTAATCATCATCTCCACCCCTACTCTTCAATTCTTCTTCCCCCCTCCCCTCCCTCCCCTCTCTCATCTTCTATACCACCTCCTCTCCTCTCCCCTCCCTGTTCCCTCATTCTCCCCCCTAACTCTCCCGGCTCCCTCTCCTGCCTCTCCCCTCGTGTCAGTTAATCAGTCACCAGGTGGAGCTTTTCCTGACACACCAGGTCAGTGAGGATCCACACAAGGTCTACACACACACACACACACACACACACACACACACACACACACCATGAGAGAGAGAGAGAGAGAGATTCGACTCACTCACTCACTCACTCACGTTCAGACAGATGGCAAGACCCTCTCCTCCTCATTGGTAACAAAATCTAATGACTTCTAATAATACATCCTTTCTACACTTTATTATCGCCGGAAACATTATACAAGGGTGACGTAGGTTTGGTTAAAAGACGCGTTAGTGACCAATTCTCGGTCGGTCTAGGCCGGGGGTGCAGTGAGATGTGTGTGTGGTGTGAGCGGGCCAGGAGGTGCTGGGAAAAGTGCTCCCAGGTCAGTCAGTCAAAAAAAAATACGCTCACACATGAGACATAAAAATAGCTTATGAACTTATGCTTCCCTGTTGGGCGCTGTAAACGCTTCTGTGCTTCACCTTACACAAGGATGTAGGGGAGTGTCAATAAAAAACCAGTCTCTCTCTCTCTCTCTCCACAGTAAACACAACAAAACTGTCATGGTTGAGGTACACATTACACTGTTCTCTCATGGTGTGTGTACACTGCTCTTGACGCTCCTCTACCGACATACATTTACACAAACTAAACAAATACATACATGTGTGTTGTTACCTGTTCAGAATGTTTCCTCACCTTAGGACACTTTTGAGAATTTTAACTTTTATCAATCTGACAAATTCTGACTTTAAGCTAAAATTAGTCTGCATGTCAGGAACTGTCGCGCCTATAGTGGATACACATGTCCAGTGGCCTGTGTGTTCGTCCGTCTGTCTGGCTGTACAGGCAAATTGATAAATCAGGCATTTGATAAAATGTCTTGGCAAATTGTATAATATCTATGAATATCATTGAACTAACTCATAATCAGGTTAAGTTAGGTAAAGTGGGTTAGGTTAGGTTAGGTTAGGTGAGAAAATTAATGAAACTCGAAAATCAATGCGGAATAATTTGACCTAATCTAACACCACAAACACACCACACACACACACACACACACACACACACACACACACACACACACACACACACACACACACACACACACACACACACGTCACATAACGTAACGTTTCCCCTGGCACAGTACTTTACGAGTTGCCTTTAACATACTAATACAATAACCTATCCGTGTAATGACCTTAAACAATATTCACTATACCTTTATTCTTTCTCCTCCTTTCTCGTTCCCCTCTTCCTCTCTCACCTCTCCCTCTCTCCCCTCCTCTCTCTGCCCACTCACCATCTGGCAGACCCACGCTAGATATCAGCTGGTCACGCGAACTGACCCTCCCCCACCGGATTCAGAATTAGCCAGTCAGGTGATCTTCCCGGAATATTGGGGTGAGAGGGAGAGGTGAAGGGAGAGGGAGAGTGAAGGGAGAGGAGGGAAGATCCGGCAACCAAGAAGGATATTGAGGAGTATTCGCCCTGGAAAGGTAGAGGACTTGAAAGATCGATATTGACCTAAGCGGTGAGGGGTGGGGGGATGTGGGGGGGGTGGGAAAAGGTGGGGTAAGGGAGAGTGGGGTGAGAGGGTTGTGGAGGTAAGGATGTGGGTGGTGGTGGAGTGGGTAAGGTGGGGTGAGGGAGATACGGGGGGTGGGTGAGGGAGGTGTAGAGGTGGGAGAAAATGGGGTGCTGGGGAGAAAGTAGCAATATTCTTAAAGACTTGTAGTGCATTAGGAGGAATATTCAAAAGATTCGTGTTTTAGTAATGGGAATATGTCAAAGGTTCAGGCAGATCTAAGAGGAATATTGTAATGGTTAATACTTTACATCCTGTGGAAAATTACGCAAGAGGGATATTTTATCTTTGAGAAATATTATAGTAGACTGTTTTCATGTTTAGGAGCAATACTAAGAAAATGTGAATAATGTCTTAAGGTAACATACTGCATACGAGGAATGAATAATTGGTATTTTTAGTAGTAGTAGTAGTAGTAGTAGTAGTAGTAGTAGTATCATCATAACTATTCAACATCATCACCACTACCACCACTACCATCACCACTACCACCACCACCATACCTGTACAACAACCAGGCACCTTTACCCTAGCGTTAACTAAGCACATGCTGTACCTACAATCAGCAGGTGTCAAGGTCCCTCACAATTACTTAGCAACAACACACCACAAAGCGTCTCAACATTCCTGCCTTCGTTTTTTATGTACTGCGTGTTAAGACGTGTGTGTGTGTGTGTGTGTGTGTGTGTGTGTGTGTGTGTGTGTGTGTGTGTGTGTGTGTGGTCAGCATGCTCGCCTAGCAAGCGAACGGACCCGGGTTCGATCCCGGGCAGGGTGAAACTATGGGCAAGTTTCTTTACGCCATTTGCCTCTGTCTACCCAGCTTCTACACCTTAAACAAATTTACGCCTAGGTGGCCCTCGGGCCGGCCATCCTCGATTTTGAGGGCAACCATTATGTGTGTGTGTGTGTGTGTGTGTGTGTGTGTGTGTGTGTGTGTGTGTGTTATAATGGGCTCTGTTTTAGTAGGCCCCAGTCCTAGTGGACTCCAGTCCTTGAAGGCCCCAGTCTTAGTAGGACCAAGAACTAACGGGCCCTATTCATATTTACCGCAGTTCTAATGCGACCCAGTACTAGTACAGTACTGTAGGCCCCAGTTCTAATAATTATGTGTTCTAAGGGGCCCCTAATCCTAACGGTTAGGCTGGGTCCTAGTTGACATAGGGTCTGTTTGAACTGATAGGCCTCGTGGCGTGTGTGACCTACTCGAATTGATGGGCCATGTGACCTGCTAGGACTGGTGACCTTAACCTGTTAGGACTGAACCCGTGACCTGTTAGGACGGGGCGTCGTGACCTGTTAGGACTGGTGACCCGTGACCTGTTAGGACTGGTGACCCGTGACCTGTTGGACTGGTGACCCGTGACCTGTTAGGACTGGTGACCCGTGACCTGTTAGGACTGGTGACCTTTAACCTGTTAGGACTGGTGACCCGTGACCTGTTAGGACGGGTGACAAGTGACCTGTTAGGACGGGTGACCCGTGACCTGTTTGGACGGGTGACCCGTGACCTGTTAGGACTGGTGACCCGTGACCTGTTAGGACTGGTGACCCGTGACCTGTTAGGACGGGTGACCCGTGACCTGTTAGGACGGGTGACCCGTGACCTGTTAGGACGGGTGACCCGTGACCTGTTAGGACGGGTGACCCGTGACCTGTTAGGACGGGTGACCCGTGACCTGTTAGGACGGGTGACCCGTGACCTGTTAGGACTGGTGACCCGTGACCTGCCAAACACTATTATAAAGGGAAGTAACTCACATCAGCTAAACGATAAACAATCCTTATTTACTTGTCCAAACTTATCCTTCATCTCCTCAGTAAATATAACCCGTATTGCTTTGATTAAATCACAAGAAACTAATTTTCCGTAATCTAAGACAAAAAGAGGAATGGGGGAGAGAGGAGAGGGGAATGGAGAGGTGAAAGGGTGAGGGGGGGGAGGAAGGAACCAGCCAATGGCGTTATCGCATGTTTAAGGAAAATCTACCCGGCAATTGGTTCTTTGTTATGACGTCACGGTCGCCCGCAACCAATGGGAAGTTCGGAGTACTGTGTGTATGTGTATATATATATATATATATATATATATATATATATATATATATATATATATATATATATATAAATACACGCGCACCGGCAACGTAAGTGTGTGTGTGATGATGGTGACTTACGACTTCATATTAAAAGATAATGAAGATACCGGTAATGATTCCCGTAACTACCAGTACACATTCTTGACAACTCAACCACTTTAGTCATCAAACAGTAAACACACACACACACACACTTATAATAATAATAGTTGCCCCTCGTGTTCCAGGATGGCCGGCCCAAGAGCCACCTGGGTGTAAAAGCTGTCGCCAACACAGGAACCACACCCTGAGTTAACGAGCTGCATGACCCAGTGTCAAGGAATAGTTCGAAAAGACCGGACAACTCGCCAACTACACTGGCGAACCATTACCCTGGAATACGATCCACAAATCGATTAACACCCAGGTTCCCAATTACTGCTGGGTAGACAGAGGCAAATGGCGTAGAGAAACTTGCCCATAGTTTCACCCTGTCCGGAGATCGAACCCGGACACTCGCTTGCAAGGCGAGAATGCTGACCATTACACCACGGGTCGCCCAACCCCACCACACACATACCTTACTCCCACATCACACTCCCTACACTTCATACACACTCACCCGACACAAACACCTATCCTTACCACCACATCCACACCCCTACCACCCACATCCACACCCCTACCACCACACACAACATTCCCTACCACCACACACTCACGCCCATGCACTCACCCCTATCCCCAACACACCCACACACATTCCCTACCACCCACACACTACGGCCCACACCTCACCCCTATCCCTCACACACACACACACATTCCTACCACCCACACACTCACCCACACCCCACGCCCACACACTCACGTCCACACACTCTCCTCCACACCCACACACATTCCTACCACCCACACACATTCATCCACACACTCACGCCCACACACTCACCCCTATCCTCACACACACACACACACACACACACACATTCCTACCACCACACACCTCACGCCCACACACTCACCCCTACCCTACACACACACACATTATTTTCTAACACACGAATAAACAGAAGATATGTTTGTTGACACAGTTTTGATTTTTACATAATGGTTGATGTTTGTGGTCCATAAATCTTAACTACAGGGCTACTAACATATTTATTTATACATATGAATCTGTAGCAGTTTTATACCTGTTATTTTTACCCCAGAAATAAATGTAAACTAATATAAAATAACGTACGTGAGTGTGTGTGTGTGTGTGTGTGTGTGTGTGTGTGTGTGTGTGTGTGTGTGCGCGCAGGTGATTTACATTAATATATTTTTGATTATACGAATTACACTTTTTCGAGTCACTAAGTTAGGTTAGGTTAGGCTGTAAGAGGGGTGAGGTGAGAGGGAGTAGGGGGTGTTTTTTTTTTTTTTTTTTTTTTTTTTTTTTTTTTTTTTTTTTTTTTTTTTTTTTTTTTTTTTTTTTTTTTTTTTTTTTTTTTTTTTTTTTTTTTTTTTTTTTTTTTTTTTTTTTTTTTTTTTTTTTTTTTTTTTTTTTTTTTTTTTTTTTTTTTTTTTTTTTTTTTTTTTTTTTTTTTTTTTTTTTTTTTTTTTTTTTTTTTTTTTTTTTTTTTTTTTTTTTTTTTTTTTTTTTTTTTTTTTTTTTTTTTTTTTTTTTCCACTTGTCAACCTTCCTGAATAAGTTAAAGAGTCACACTGTCCCTGTCACAACACCAAGGAGGGGGGTGAGAGGAAGGTGAGAATGTAGCAATAGGGGAAGAGAGCATTAACTTACAGCATACAACCAGAACCTTAATAAACTGTCAAGGTGAGAGGGTAGGTGGAGAGGGAGGGGTGAGGGAGAGGGGAGGGTGAGAGGAGGGGGGGTGAGAGGGAGGGGTAGGGTGAGAGGGGAGGGAGAGGTGAGGGAAGGGTAAGGGGGTGGGGAGGAGACGTGAGGGGGAGGGACATGGGGAGGAGAGAGGGGTATGAATCCCACCTCTCCCATTTCCCCAGTGTAATAATATATATCAATAGGCTCCACTAAAACCCCTCCCTTCACTCTTACCCCTTCCTTCTTTCCTCATTTCTATCCCTTTCACCTCTCTCATCTATCCCCAGTCCTTTTCTTCCCTTTCTTTCCATCCATCCTCTCCCCTCTCCTTTCTCTTTTATTTCTCCTTCTTTCCTCACCTCTCTCATCGTCTTTCCCCTTCCCTCTTACTTTATCCCCCCTTTTCCATACCCCTCTGCTACCTTCCCCTCTTCCTCACCACATCTCCCCCCTTCTTCTCTCTAATCTAATCTCTCCTCGCTATCTTTCCCTTCCCTCGCCATCTTCTTCTCCTTCACCTCTCACCATCTCTCTCTATTCCTTCTGTCCTTCCTCTCTTTCATCATCCCTCACTGTCTCCCTCTCCCTCTTCCTCTCTCTCTCAACCACAATCCCTCCCCTTCCCATCTCTTTCTCCCCACCGTTTTCCCTCCCTACCTCTCTTCTTCTCCCCACACCCCCCTAACTCCCATTTCCGTCTCTTCCCCAGTATATGCGTGTCAGCCCCCTCCTTAAACACATCTACTTATCGACATTTATTCAAGAAAGCATGTTTCTGTGACGGGGTAGTCTGCTCCCTCCCTTCTCACCCCCTCACAACCCACACTTCCCCTTCCTCCACCCATTACTCCCTCCCCATAACCCTCTACCCCCCACCCTCCTCCTTCTCCACCCCTACACCCTCCCACACCCCTTACCCCTCACCCCTCCTCCCCCGTCATCTTTCCCATGTGTCTATATCAAGCCAGTAATTAGTTTTCTATATCCCTTAACTATTTGTCTATGTAAAGTTCCTATGTTGATAACTCCTTCTATAGCCCAGCTACCACATGTCTATATTGCTATACAAACGTCATTATATAGAGTAAATTATCTATATCTATATCTATATATATATATATATATATATATATATATATATATATATATATATATGCAAGTAAATCACTGTAGGTGCGTGATCTATATGCTATAACCATATATATATATATATATATATATATATATATATATATATATATATATATATATATATCTAGACATGACATTTCAATATAGCCTTTGCAATTGTTATAGGAATCCGGTTTTCTGTATAATTTCTATGGACGTCTTTCTAGACTAATCATGAGATCTATGATAGTTCCTATATCAAGCAGTTAAACTCTATGATAGTTCCTATATCAAGCAGTTAAACTCTATGACAGTTCCTATATCAAGCAGTTAAACTCTATGATAGTTCCTATATCAAGCAGTTAAACTCTATGACAGTTCCTATATCAAGCAGTTAAACTCTATGACAGTTCCTATATCAAGCAGTTAAACTCTGACAGTTCCTATATCAAGCAGTTAAACTCCATGATAGTTCCTATATCAAGCAGTTAAACTCTATGACAGTTCCTATATCAAGCAGTTAAATTCTATGACAGTTCCTATATCAAGCAGTTAAACTCTATGACGGTTCCTATATCAAGCAGTTAAACTTATGACAGTTCCTATATCAAGCAGTTAAAACCTATGATGGTTCCTATATCACAGTTAAACTCTATGACAGTTCCTATATCAAGCAGTTAAACTCTATGACAGTTCCTATATCACAGTTAAACTCTATGACGTTCCTATATCAAGCAGTTAAACTCTATGACAGTCCTATATCAAGCAGTTAAACTCTATGACAGTTCCTATATCAAGCAGTTAAACTTATGACAGTTCCATATCAAGCAGTTAAACCTATGACAGTTCCTATCAAGCAGTTAAACTCTTATGACAGTTTTATATCAAGCAGTTAAACTCTATGACAGTTCCTATCAAGCAGTTAAACTCTATGACAGTTCCTATATCAAGCAGTTAAACTCTATGACAGTTCCTATATCAAGCAGTTAAACTTATGACAGTTCCTATATCAAGCAGTTAAACTCATGACAGTTCCTATATCGCAGTTAAACTCTATGACAGTTCCTATATCAAGCAGTTAAACTCTATGACAGTTCCTATATCAAGCAGTTAAACTATATGATAGTTCCTATATCAAGCAGTTAAACTCTATGACGGTTCCTATATCAAGCAGTTAAACTCTATGATAGTTCCTATATCAAGCAGTTAAACTCTATTACAGTTCCTATATCAAGCAGTTAAACTCTATGACAGTTCCTATATCAAGCAGTTAAACTCTATGACGGTTCCTATATCAAGCAGTTAAACTCTATGCCAGTTCCTATATCAAGCAGTTAAACTCTATGACAGTTCCTATATCAAGCAGTTAAACTCTATGATACATGTGGCCTGGCGAAGCGCTTGACACATGTGATATATCTGCAAACAGATGACCAATAAATATCTTATGCAGCTGTGTACCCCCTCCCCCTCTCCATAAACACACACACACCCTAAAATTATAAATATTAATATTGTGCGCAGGTGTGGAGGATATCACCCAGATGGACAGGTGTGTGCAGGTATGTGTGTCAAGAGAAACACAGCTGTTCTAACTCTTCCCACCTGAACACAGAAATCACTTTCCTATCTCCTTTCCTCCACTGGTCGTCTAGTTTCTACCTGTTAACCTGAATATTGTACCTGTGCGAGTACCTGTGATTGTACCTGCATTTGTATAAGCATGTGTCCATGTACCTATAATCATACCTGACTGTACTAGTACCTGTAATCATACCTGACTATACTAATACCTGTACCTGTAATCAAACCTGACTGTACTTGTACCTGTACCTGATATAATACCTATGTGCTGACTATGAGGTACAGTACAGTACACCAGGTTCCACTACACACACCTGAGCCTCACATACTACCAGGTAAACACACACGAAAGACTTAATGAAAAAGGTCCCTACTTTCATCCAATCCGGGAACCAAACCCTGGACCACTAACTTACGAGGCGAGTATACTGACCACTAAAATACGGGGTCGACACCTAACAACAAACTGGATCGTGCAGGACTTGACTCATAACCGTTCAATAGCTATATATTTTTTTTAATTAGAGAAATGACAATTATACCATAGTAATATAAGACACCTGTACACTATAATATATACCCTAAATTATATATTAAATTGGGATAACAAACATTAACATAAGAACATTAGTTATTTTGTAAGGTTTATGGTGACGAATGGTGATGACTCAACAATATAACTCTTGTTTATTATTATTAGAACATTAGGTGTATAGGGAAGCCGGGGTATATAACTTATGGTATACTGTTTATGTCTGTCTGTATGTCTGTCTGTCTGTCTGTATGTCTGTCTGTCTGTCTGTCTGTGTGTCTGTCTGTTTGTATTTCTCCGTGTCTATGTTTATGTCTCTCTCTTTCTCTATCTATCTACCTATCTAATTATCTGTCTATCTATCTATCTATCCATCCGTCCAGCCATCTATCCATCTATCCATCTATCTATCTATCTATCTATCCATCTATCTATCTATCTATCTATCACTGTCCTACACAACACTCAATTTATACGTACACGAAACAATATACAAACTATATATATTTTTGTAACTTTGGCCATTGGGAGCGGCCAACCATATATGTATAAACTAATGGACGTATGAAATCTGGTGGAATTGGTGAAAAAAATACTCTCTCTCTCTCTCTTTCTCTCTTTTTTTTCTCTTTTACTGAATTATAACTCTCTTTCTTGCTGGTTATAACCTCTCTTTCACTCTCTTTCTTTTATTCCTTTACTAAATTATAAGTCTCTCTCTCTCTCTGCTCTCTTTTTTTTATCTTTACTAAATTATAACTCTCTCTCTCTCTCTTTCTCTCACCTCTCGCTCTCTCACTCTCTTTCTTTTAAATTATAACTCTCTAACCACAATGAACATACCAACCAATGAGTATACTAAGTCAGCATATCGGAACCAGAGTATACCAACAACACACCAGCATATTAGCATACTAACATTATGATATCTACTTAATGGTATACTGTCACGTTAGCATATTCTTAAACTAGCAATAAAGAGTATATTAGATAGCCAATATGTCATCATACTTCCACATCATACGAGCATACAAACATACTTGTACATCAACATACCAACATACTACCACATCAACATATAAAAATACCCCCACATCAACATACTACCACATCAATATATAAAAATACCCCCACATCAACATACTTGTACATCAACATACCAACATACTACCACATCAACATATAAAATACCCACATCAACATACTTGTCTCAACATACCAACATACTACATCAACATATAAACATACCCCCGCATAACATATACATCAATATATAAAATACCCCACATCAACATATTTTGCACATCAATATACCAACATACCAGGCCGGGTATATCCCTCAGTATAACACACTCTGGTTCGCTGAATCTGATGAAGCTAGATTAAAATAAATGACCCCTACCCTCACTGTCCTCTCCTCCCTTCCCTGTCCCCTCACCTCCCCTCACAGTCCTCTCACCTCCCCCTCACTGTCCCCTCACTGTCCCTCTCCTCTTTTCCTGTCCCCTCACCTCCCCTCACTGTCCCTCTCCTCCTTCCCCTGTCCCCTCACCTCCCCTCACAGTCCTCTCCCACCTCTCCCCACAGTCCTCTTTACCTCCCCCTTCCTGTCCTCTTTCCTGTTCCTTCCACCTCCCTGCCTGTCCCTTCATCTCCCCTCACTATCCCCTCCCTGTCCCTTCTGTCCCCTCACTTCCGTCCCTGTCCCCCCTCACCTCCTCCTTGTCCCCTCACTGTTCCTCACCCCTCACCTGCCACCCACTCCCTCCTCTCTCTCTCTTACCTCTCCATCCTACCCCCTTCTTCCCACCCACCCTCCCCCTCTTCCTCGTCGCCTTGCCCTTTCCTCTTTTCTTCCCCAAACTCATTATTATCTCACTTCCTTCCCCTCCCATCCATCCCTTTGCACTCCACCTCATATCCCCTACCTCTTTAGTCTTTTCTTAAATGCCATTCAACCCCTTCCCTTCGTTCCTCCCTCCTCCCTTTCCCCCTTCATACTTCCTCTTCCCCTTTCCCTTTCCTTAATACGCTGTATTTCGCCACCCACTCGCTCTCTCTCCTCGCCTCCTCCTTCCTCCCTTTACTCTATTTTCATACGTTGACCTTCCCTTCCCCTTCCCTTCACTCATGCTCCCCATCTGCCTCGCCTCCCCACCCCCCAACACATCACCCAACCCCCAGCATCCTCCTCCCCAACACAGTCAACCCTCCCTGCTCACAATTGTCCTCCCTACCCTTCCCCTCCCCTCACACACCCGCCCCTCACCCCCCTTCTCACTCATCACTGGTATAAAATAATATAATTGTTCTCTGTTATGAATCCAGTTTGGGTAAAAACAGCGCTTGTTGATTTTATTTAATATTTGTATAACACAGGTGTGTGTGTGTACTTATCTCTACACACACACACACACACACACACACACACACACACACACACACACACACACACACACACACACACACACACATTTATGAAACAAAACACCCTGACCAAGGGTCAAGGCGACAGACAGACAGACAAACAATACTCCAGCCATCACACAACAACCAAACAAAGCGAAGCCCCGACAAACAACCGACAAACACAACAATAACCTCAAGGGTAAAAAAAATAACACACACACACACACACACACACACACACACACACACACACACACACACACACACACACACACACCACATCATAAACATAATCTAATAGTGAAGGCGGCGGTGTCTGCCGCCACCAAAATAACTAAGGTAAACAAGAGTAAACAATAGTCATGGCTGAAGTAAACAGGACTCTCGGCACAGACAAACGGACGGACGGACGGACACAGTACTTAAACACTCAGTCCTTCACATCCTGTTATCTTGACGGTGGTAAATCACACTAACACCTCCACACCACACCTCCAGACAGTGGCCCTTCCACATAATACCTCCAGTGGCTCCTCCAGACACCCTGACCTGCAGTCATTACTGGAGGCCCAAACAAAGATGGTTCCCTGTAGTGAGGAGCCTCCCTACAGCCCAGGTCTGGCCCCAACTGACTATTATCTGTTTGCAGACAAGTCCACCTCCGAGGGCGCCACTGTCAGGAGGACGAGAAGGAGCTACTGAGGAGCAGTAGCAGGTGAAGGAGGCTACTGAGGCGTGGTTTAAGGAGCAGTAACAGGTGAAGGAGGCTATTGAGGCGTGGTTTAAGGAGCAGTAACAGGTGAAGGAGGCTATTGAGGTGGTTTAGGAGTAAGTATAGGTAAGGAGGCTACTGATGTGGTTTACGAGCAGTAGCAGGTAGGATGCTATTGGAGGTGGTTTAAGGATATAGCAGGTGAAGGAGGCTACTAAGGCTTGGTTTAAGGAGCAGTAGGAAGACTTGTATAAGAGTGACATAGTGAGTTTGAAGGACAAGAAGAGTAAGTGTATTGAAGTGAGGGGCTGCTGCTGCCGAAACTAATATTACGACTGTTATTATTATTACTACTACAACACCAGCATCTACTACTACTACTACTACTACACCAGCATCTACTACTACTACTACTACAACACCAGCATCTACTACTACTACTACTACTACAACGAAACGGTTAATCATTCTCTACACTACTCACTGCCCCATCTCTCACAAGTGATAAAAACGAATAACTCTGGTAAAAGAAACGGGAAAAATCACGACTGAGGAGAGAAAAAACACACTGATAAAACACTTCCTCATTTGGCGGGAGGAACTGGCGGGAAAAAATCAATGTTTACAGATGTAGCCGCAAGAAGTGCGGGAAACAGTTCCTTTAGCGGTAATAAAATGATTTTGTCGGAGGAAATGTTTCTCATATGATACTTAAGATGATGATAATATTATAAAAAAAACAACAACAATAATAATAATAATAATAATAATAAAATAATAATAAAATAATAATAATAATAATAATAATAATAATAATAATAATAATAATTTAATTATCACTCTGGCCAGGTATGATGACAGGTGGCACAGACACGGCATAACGAGAGCGCTGCTATGGTATAGTTAGTGTTACCAACTACCAGGTATGATAACGGTGTTACCAACCACCAGGTATGATAACGGTGTTACCAACCACCAGGTATGATAACGGTGTTACCAACCACCAGGTATGATAACGGTGTTACTAACTACCAGGTATGATAACGGTGTTACCAACCACCAGGTATGATAACGGAAACGGGATAACGGTGTTACCAACTACCAGGTATGATAACGGTGTTACCAACCACCAGGTATGATAACGGTGTTACAACCACCAGGTATGATAACGGTGTTACCAACCACCAGGTATGATAACGGTGTTACCAACCACCAGGTATGATAACGGTGTTACCAACTACCAGGTATGATAACGGTGTTACCAACCACCAGGTATGATAACGGTGTTACCAACCACCAGGTATGATAACGGTGTTACCAACTACCAGGTATGATAACGGTGTTACTAACTACCAGGTATGATAACGGTGTTACCAACTACCAGGTATGATAACGGTGTTACCAACTACCAGGTGTGATAACGGTGTTACCAACTACCAGGTATGATAACGGTGTTACCAACTACCAGGTATGATAACGGTGTTACCAACCACCAGGTATGATAACGGTGTTACCAACCACCAGGTATGATAACGGTGTTACCAACTACCAGGTATGATAACGGTGTTACCAACCACCAGGTATGATAACGGTGTTACAACCACCAGGTATGATAACGGTGTTACCAACCACCAGGTATGATAACGGTGTTACCAACTACCAGGTATGATAACGGTGTTACCAACTACCAGGTATGATAACGGTGTTACCAACTACCAGGTATGATAACGGTGTTACCAACCACCAGGTATGATAACGGTGTTACCAACTACCAGGTATGATAACGGTGTTACCAACCACCAGGTATGATAACGGTGTTACCAACCACCAGGTATGATAACGGTGTTACCAACTACCAGGTATGATAACGGTGTTACCAACTACCAGGTATGATAACGGTGTTACCAACTACCAGGTATGATAACGGTGTTACCAACTACCAGGCATGATAACGGTGTTACCAAACCAGGCATGATAACGTGTACTAACTACCAGGTATGATAACGGGTTACCAACTACTAGGTATGATAACGGTTAACTACCAGGTATGATAACGGTGTTACTAACTACTAGGTATGATAACGGTGTTACCAACTACCAGGTATGATAACGGTGTTACCAACTACTAGGTATGATAACGGTGTTACCAACTACCAGGTATGATAACGGTGTTACCAACTACCAGGTATGATAACGGTGTTACCAACTACCAGGTATGATAACAGCGTTGCCAATCATCCCACCTTTGTTATCCAGCTCTCCAGAACGCGACCCGGACCACCGCGTCCCCTACCTTCCTTAAAGCCGTGTTGTGCAACCCGGCGCTGGGCTCTCTCTCTCTCTCTCTCTCTCTCTCTCTCTCTCTCTCTCTCTCTCTCACACACACACACACACACACAAACACACAGTCCCTGTATCCGTATGAGAGCCATATTTGGTAAAGAAATTGTTGTGTGTGCGTGTCTGTCTGTCTGACTAGTGTGTGTGTGTGTGTGTGTGTGTGTGTGTGTGTGTGTGTGTGTGTGTGTGTGTGTGTGTGTGTGTGTATGTGTGTATGTGTGTGTGTGTGTACGTGCGTGACTACATAATCTCGCCAGCTCCACGCGTACAAAAGATTGGCGAATCAGAGGAGATTATCTGAGGGGAATACACCAGTTAAACTCTCTCTCTCTCTCTCTTAGGTCTTTGTAAATGTCACCTTTTGAAAACTAATACTTTTTTACATATCTCAAATTATACATATTTTATCCCCTTTGTTCATTGTGTATTAATAACCTTTTTACATAATCCTTCCCGTTAACTTACTAACTTCTTTTTACATAACAAACATTTAATAAGAAAAAAAAATTAATCACTAATCCTCCTAAATGTTTTTATAATTCACAAAGTTTATATGTCACAATGGACCCCTAATACTTTGTAAACTTTAAACTATATTCTTGTGTTTCGTCTCTGTTGTCGTCATTCATGTGATTAAACTTTTCAAAACTTTCGATCTAGTAATTCTAACACACTTTGTTCACGATGTCTGTACTTTTCATCACACACACACACACACACACACACACACACACACACACACACACACACACACACACACACACACACACACACACACATACACACACACACACACACACACACACACACACACACACACACACACACACACATACATACGTACACATAAACACACATACGCACACACACAATCACTTACATACGCACCTATATACTGTACATATGCATACTCACACACACACACATACGTACACAGATACATACACTCACGTACAAATACATACGTATCCATACATACCTAAACACACAAACACACACATACATATACACATACCCTACATACGCGTACATACACATACATACACACACATACACTCGTACATACCACACAAAGTATAATAAGCAAGCAGTATAATCGACGTATAACACAGGTATGTTCTGTATATCACGCATACCTCCCCTTTCCCTCTCTCCTCCCTCCACCTCCCTCCCCGCATAGGGCATATATAAGCTGGGAGGGGTAAGACAGTGCAAGCCCCAGGACCCGTGAATAATGAATGAACGTAGCTTGTATTGACACCTGGGGAGGGGGGGATATCAATTGGTAGGATGAAGGATGGGTTGGGGAGTATGTGTGAAGAAGGAGTTGGGGATTATGTCGGAGAGAGAGGGGTTTATATGAGGTAAGTAGAGGTTTGGGATCATAGGAGGTGTTTAATATGTCAGTTAGATATTGGGGAGGAGGTGGTGCTGGTTATGTTGATCTACGTGGTATAACATAAGTGTGAGAAAGGGAGACTTCTCTATTTTCTTATTGTAATGTAGTTTGCCATTTTTTTTTTGCTGTAAGTTCTACCTCGTTTCTTTTATAATGAAATATCGTTTTCTGTTCCATATCTCTCTCTCTCTCTCTCTCGTCCAGTCCCCTTTACCCCCTTTGCCTTTCCTTTTCTTCCCTTTCATTAGTCGCCCTTCCCTCTACACCTTTCCCCTCCCTAAACTCCCTTTTTTATTTCCCTTTCTGGATTCCTCTTCTCTCTCTCTCTGCTCCTCAGTCTCCTTTCCGCATCCACAACCCCCTTCCCTTAATCCTCCCTTTCCCTTTCCCTCATCTCTGCCCTTCCTTCATCCTCCCTCCCATCCCCTCATAAACCTCCTCACTCTCCCTCTCTCACCCTCCTCACCTCCTCCCTACCTCCCTCCCTCACCTCCTCACCTCCCTCCCTCCCTCACCCTCCTCCTCACCTCCCTCCTCCCTAACCCATGTCAGTAATGGCCGCACCAACAGCACATAAATAAAGAATGACTGGTCGCGCTGTTCATCGATGACCCTCCTGTTGAATATACCGATATACTCGCTGTGTCCGGCATACTGGTGCTGTCCGGGTATACTGCTGGCCGGCATACTGGTGCTGTCCGGGTATACTGGTGCTGGCCGGGTATACTGGTGCTGGCCGGTATATTGGTGCTGGCTGGCATACTGGTGCTGTCCGGCATACTGGTGCTGCCGGGTATATTGGTGCTGGCTGGCATACTGGTGCTGCCGGGTATATTGGTGCTGGCCGGGATATTGGTGCTGGCCGGGTATACTGGTGCTGTCCGCATACTGGTGCTGGCCGGGTATATTGGTGCTGTCCGGGTATATTGGTGCTGTCCGGATATTGGTGCTGGCCGGGATATTGGTGCTGGCCGCATACTGGTGCTGGCCGGGTATATTGGTGCTGGCCGGGTATATTGGTGCTGGCGGGGGTATTGGCGTACTGGTGTCCGGCATATTGGTGCTGGCCGGCATATTGGTGCTGGCCGGCATATTGGTGCTGCGGGTATATTGGTGCTGGCCGGCATACTGGTGCTGGCCGGGTATATTGGTGCTGTCCGGGTATATTGCGCTGGCGGTATATTGGTGCTGGCCGGCATACTGGTGCTGTCCGGATATTGGTGGGGGGCCGGCATACTGGTGCTGGCCGGGTATTGGTGCTGGCCGGGCATATTGGTGCTGGCCGGGTATATTGGTGCTGGCCGGGTATATGGTGGTCCGGATATTGGTGCTGGCCGGGCATACTGGTGCTGTCCGGGCATATTGGTGCTGGCCGGCATACTGGTGCTGTCGATATTGGTGCTGGCCGGGTATACTGGTGCTGGCCGGGCATACTGGTGCTGGCCGGGCATATTGGTGCTGTCCGGCATACTGGTGCTGGCCGGGTATATTGGTGCTGTCCGGTATATTGGTGCTGGCCGGGTATACTGGTGCTGGCCGGGTATACTGGTGCTGGCCGGCATATTGGTGCTGTCCGCATACTGGTGCTGTCCGGCATATTGGTGCTGTCCGGGCAATTGGTGCCGTCCGGCATATTGGTGCTGTCCGGTATATTGGTGCTGCGGGTATATTGGTGCTGTCCGGTATATTGGTGCTGGCCGGCATATTGGTGCTGGCCGGGTATATTGGTGCTGGCCGGGTATATTGGTGCTGTCCGGGTATACTGGTGCTGTCCGGTATTGGTGCTGGGCATATTGGTGCTGTCCGGGATATTGGTGCTGTCCGGTATACTGGTGCTGTCCGGGTATATTGGTGGCGCAACTGGTGGGATACTGGTGCGTCGGGCATATTGGTGCTGGCCGGGTATACTGGTGCTGTCCGCATATTGGTGCTGGCCGGGTATATTGGTGCTGGCCGGGTATACTGGTGCTGTCCGATATTGGGCTGGCCGGGTATACTGGTGCTGTCCGGGATATTGGTGCTGGCCGGTATACTGGTGCTGGCCGGGCATACTGGTGCTGTCGCGGGCGGGTATACTGGTGCTGTCCGGCATACTGGTGCTGTCCGCATATTGGTGCTGGCCGGCATACTGGTGCTGTCCGGCATATTGGTGCTGGCCGGGATATTGGTGCTGGCCGGTATACTGGTGCTGTCCGTATATTGGTGCTGGCCGGGTATACTGGTGCTGTCCGGCATATTGGTGCTGGCCGGGTATACTGGTGCTGTCCGGGTATACTGGTGCTGTCTGCATATTGGTGCTGGCCGGTGATATTGGTGCTGGCCGGGTATACTGGTGCTGTCCGTATATTGGTGCTGGTTGGGATACTGGTGCTGGCTGGGATATTGGTGCTGGCTGGCATACTGGTGTGTCTGGTATACTGGTGCTGTCCGGATATTGGTGCTGGCCGGGTATACCCCACCTCTCCCTCACCACCACCACCCTCCCTCACCATTACCACCACCACCATCCTCTAATCTCACCACCACCACCATCCCTCTCTCCCCATCACCACCACAATCATCCCCTCTCTCCTCACCACCACCTCTCCTCACCACCCTCCCTCTCCCCACACCTCCCTCACCACCCTCCCTCTCTCCCCACCACCACCCTCCCTCACCACCCTCCCTCTCTCCCTCACCACCACCCTCCCCCACTCCACCCCCTCTCTCCCTCACCACCCCCTCTCTCCCTCACCACCCTCCCTCCCTCCCTCACCACCACCTCTCCCCTCACCACCTCCTCTCCCTCACCACCACTCCTCCCTCTCCCTCACCACCCTCCTCTCTCCCCCTCACCACCCCTCCCCTCTCTCCCCCACCACCCTCCCTCTCCCCCACCACCCCTCCCTCTCTCCCTCACCCACCCCCTCCCCCTCCCTCACCACCACCTCTCTCCCCACCACCCCCTCCCTCCCCCACCACCCCCTCTCCCTCACCCCACCTCCTCTCCCTCACCACCCCTCCCTCTCTCCCTCACCACCCTCTCTCCCTCACCACCCCCTCCCTCTCTCCCTCACCACCCTCCCTCTCCTCACCACCCTCCTCCCTCTCTCCTCACCACCACCTCTCCTCACCACACCCTCCCTCTCTCCCTCACCACCACCTCCCTCACCACCCTCCCTCTCCCTCACCACCACCCTCTCTCCCCACCACCCTCCCTCTCCCCTCACCACCTCCCTCTCTCCCTCACCACCCCTCCCTCTCCCTCACCTCCACCACCTCTCCTCACCACTCCCTCCCTCTCTCCTCACCACCCTCCTCCCTCTCTCCTCACCACCCCTCCCTCTCTCCTCACCACCTCCCTCTCTCCCCTCACCACACCCCTCCCTCTCTCCCTCACCACCCCTCCCTCTCTCTCCCCTCACCACCCTCCCTCTCCCCACCACCACCTCTCTCCTCACCACCTCCCTCTCCCTCACCACCACCTCTCTCCCTCACCACCCCTCCCTCTCTCCCTCACCACCTCCTCTCTCCTCACCACCCTCCCTCTCTCTCACCACCCCTCCCTCTCTCCCCCCACCACCCTCCCTCTCTCTCCCCTCACCACCACCCCTCTCCCCACCACCCCTCCTCCCTCCCTCTCCCTCACCCCTCTCCCTCACCACCCCTCCCTCTCTCCTCACCACCACCTCTCCTCACCACCCCTCCCTCTCCCTCACCACCCCCTCCCTCTCCTCACTCACCACCTCTCTCCCTCACCACCTCCCTCTCTCCTCACCACCCCTCCCTCTCTCACCACCCTCCCTCTCTCTCCCTCACCACCCTCCCTCTCTCCCTCACCACCCCTCCCTCTCCCCTCACCACCCTCCCTCTCTCTCCCCCACCACCCCTCCCTCTCTCCCCACCACACCCCTCCCTCTCTCCCCCCTCACCACCCCTCCTCTCCTCACCACCTCCTCTCTCCTCACCACCCTCCCTCTCCCCCTCACCACCCCTCCCTCTCTCCCCTCACCACCCTCCCTCTCTCCCTCACCACCCCCTCCCTCTCCTCACCACCTCCCTCTCCCTCACCACCTCCCTTCTCCCTCACCACCTCCTCTCTCCCTCACCACCTCCCTCTCCTCACCACCCTCCCTCTCTCCTCACCACCTCCCTCCTCACCACCTCCTCTCTCTCCTCACCACCTCCCTCCCTCACTCTCCCCCTCACTCCTCCTCTCTCCCTCCCTCTCTCCCTCACCACCCCTCCAGTGATATTTGATCAACCGATACAGAGCTAAATAATTCCCACTCAGACCACTAATCCATATACCACAGGGAGAGTGAGGTGGAGAGGGAAGGGACGGAGAGGAGGAGAGGGGAAAGGAGAGGGAAAAGTAGAATGAGGGAGAGTGAGAAACAGGGAGAGGTAGAAGGAAGAACGAGGGGGAGGGAAAGAGAGGGAGAGGGGAAAGGATAATGAAGGAGAGGGTAAGGAGAGGAGACGAAGAGGAAGAGAGAGGAGTGGAGGTGAATGTGAAGAGAGGCGGGAGAATGAGGAAGAGAAAGAGAAGTGAAGGAGAAGAAGAAAAAAAGAAGGGAGAAAGAGGATTGAAGAGGAAGGAGAGGGAGGAAGGAGGAAAGTGAGAAGGAAAGGTGAGGGGATAGGCAAGTGAGGGGAGAGGAAGGATAATTAGATTAGAGGAGGACGTAAACGAGATGGGGAAGGAAAAGGAGAGGAACTTAGAGGGTAGGAGGGAGAGATGGAGTGGTGAAGAAGTGGGGAATGGGGGAGCTTAAATTGGGGAGGGAGGAGACAAAGGGTGGGAGGGAATAGGGAAAGGAGGAAAGGATTTAATCGTTTAGAATAAGGGAAGGGAAATGAGAGAGGGAAGGAGGAGTAGGGGAGGACAAGAGGTCTTTAAATGCGTGGATGGGATGGAAGGAGAAGGGGGTGGGGGTGGTGTGAATCGGGGAGGGAAGAGAGGGAGGAAAAGGGGAGGGATGGGATGGGGTAGGGGTATAAAAATGTATCGGTGACGGTGTGTGTGTGTGTGTGTTTATTTATTTACCTGGTTCCGCTCTTGGTTACCTGTGGGAGAGGGGAAGGGGAAGGAGGGAGTAAGAGGGGTTATTGGTGAGGGAGGGAAGTAGAGGGAAGGGAGACAGGATAGCGTTGGTTTACAATATTGAATGTTGTGTGTGGCATCATACTGTTGGGGAGGGGAGGGAGAGGATGAGGAGGAGGAGGGGAGAGGTAGAGGGAGGGGAGGTTAGGGAGGAGGAAGGTAGAGGGAGAGGGAGAAATATTCTAACCAGGAGGCAACCTGTGTTCAAAGTGCGTGGGGCATATTAGATACTGTAGAGAGAGAGAGAGAGAGAGAGAGAGGGAGAGAGAGAGAGACAAAACACGAGAACACACACACACACACACACACACACACACACACACACACACACACACACACACACACACACACACACACACACACACACACACACACACAGACACACACACACACACACACACACACACACACACACACACATCTAGTCCGGCTACTTGATGAATACAAATGAAGAGATTGCATGATAAAACAGTAGATAACAAGGGTGATAACGCGCGACAAATGGAGAGATGGGAAGATAAATGGATATGATTTAATAGACAAACGAACAGACGGAGTGACACCAGAAAGTAGCGAGACAGACAGACAGACAGACAGACAGACAGACAGACAGACAGACACTGACAGCAACAGGCAAAAAACAGACAGACAGACAGACAGACACACCCTTAATTACTCCAAAGAGGGAAATATCTAGACAATAGACAGGTAGAATAATTACCACGAAAAGACAGGTAAATTGACGGTATTCATTCGTCTCGTTCTTCTGTTTCTCGGGATTGACGACGATCAATTCTTAGAGAGAGTGTAGAAGGTGATTGATTGATTGATTGATTGAACAGGTGACAATCAATCTCCTTCAGGTATATACAGTTAAAGGCCAAGTTGATTATCATCCTCTCACATCATTCTATCATCCTACACATGCCGGTACCTAAAATGAATGGGCAGCCTCGGTGTGTGTGTGTGTGTGTGTGTGTGTGTGTGTGTGTGTGTGTGTTAACAGAAAAATATAATCATATTTTAACTATATTTTTAACACTGGACAATATTAAGGTCGAAAAATAATTAAACAAACACATCTGACACACACCTGTAAGACACCTACAACTGACAACACACCTGTAAGACACCTACAACTGACACACACCTGTAAGACACCTACACAACTGACACACACCTGTAAGACACCTACACAACTGACACACCTGTAAGACACCTACATCTGACACACACCTGTAAGACACCTACATCTGACACACACCTGTAAGACACCTACCACAACTGACACACACCTGTAAGACACCTACATCTGACATTTACCTGTAAGACACCTACACATCTGACACACACCTGTAAGACACCTACATCTGACACACACCTGTAAGACACCTACACATCTGACACACACCTGTAAGACCACTAAACTGACACACACCTGTAAGACACCTACACAACTGACACACACCTGTAAGACACCTACACAGCAACACACACTGTAAGACACCTACACAACTGACACACACCTGTAAGACACCTACACATCTGACCACACCTGTAAGACACCTACACATCTGACACACCTGTAGACACCTACACATCTGACACACACCTGTAAGACACCTACACATCTGACACACACCTGTAGAACTACACATCTGACACACACCTGTAAGACACCTACACATCTGACACACCTGTAGACACCTACACATCGACACACACCTGTACGACATCTACACATCTGACACACACCTGTAAGACACCTACACAACTGACACACACCTGTAAGACACCTACACAACTGACACACCTGTAAGACACCTACACATCTGACACACACCTGTAAGACACCTACATCTGACACACCTGTAAGACACCTACACATCTGACACACACCTGTAAGACACCTACACATCTGACACACACCTGTAAGACACCTACACATCTGACACACACCTGTAAGACACCATCGACACACCTGTAAGACACCACATGACACACACCTGTAAGCCTACATCTGACACACATGGAAGCTACATCTGCACACACCTGTAAGACACCACATCTGACACACACCTGTAAGACACCTACACATCTGACACACCTGTAAGACACCTACACATCTGACACACATACGTAAGTCACCGTAACGTAGTACGTGTAAATACGACAGTCAGCCAATCAGCTCCCAGCTCCCTCACAACAGTCAGCTGGTCACAGAGCCCCCCCCCCCTGAAACTCCGCCTTCTGAATATTTGAAAACATCCCTTCGCCAATCGAAAGGCTTAGGCAAGTCTCCCCGCGGTTTTGATTGGATCTCACTCAGAAGCCTCAGGGGGGGGTTAATCGACGAGTGGGTTATCCATACCTTTCCCCATAAGTGGATCTCATTGGCTGGCAAAGGTGTTGCTGCTCTCAGCCAATCACTAGAGGTGTTGCCGGAAGGGAGGGAGAGAGGCGAGCCTCTTAAATGCGTTTTCTCTGGGAATTAGACAAAAGCTGAAAATTTGTGGCACTTGCTGACGCTCAGTATTACCTCCGTCACATTTTCAGTTAATTTTCACGCTTTAGGGGGATTAATTTTCGCGCCAACAAGTGCTTTTGTTGCAATTTTGTTCATATTCCGTTTATTAATTTTGGCCGGCTCTTGTCGCCGCCATCACAACACGCTCACCACCATCAAACTCTCTGAATCTGGGTCGAAAATAATCACAAACTGTGCGGTCCATAAAAACACTCCCCTCCCCTCCCCTCTCCCACCCACCACACACACGTGGAAATCTTTAATTGCCACAAAATCATTACTGTACTAACACCAAACGCAACCAAATACAACCAATGCACAAAGATAATTTAACAAGCAATAAAAGTATAGCCATCATATATAGTACATCATAAGTGATAATAAATAAATAAAATAAATAATGCGTTTTACTTCACATCCGCGAGAGGCCCTCAAACGCGCGGACAAAAGCAACAAGTTTCTGAACGAAAAAAGGAGAACGAAGATGAAAGTCGAAGTATTGATTTGCTCGCAGACTGTGGCGTTCACAGGCTAGGGGGGGGCCGTTCTCACATCCCTTCGTCCCGTTCCCTAATGTTTCGTCTCTCGTCACGCCAAAAAAAAATAATAGATGCGACTTAAAAATACGTTTACTCAGTTGTTGTTTTTCACCCGCGAGTTAACCGTAATACATAATACATAGACACGTACCACTATGTATCGCTATGTATATGTACAGTATTCTTATGCATGTGCGTTATTTACATATTAAAATAAATACGATGAAAAGTTAGAGAGAGAGAGAGAGAGAGGAATAAATTCTCCGTTCCATCAAATTTAGTTGAGGGATGGAATCACGTAATAGGTAGATAGATAGAGATGAATATATGGTTAGTTAGGTAGATAGATAGATAGATGGTTATTCAGATAGATAGTTAAATTGATAGATTGATAGATGAGTGAATGGATAGATGAATATATAGATGGATAGATAGATAGATGGATAGACAGACCGAACTAATGACAGACATTTATATATATTATACATCAGCTGATTAAAGACAGACAGAGACAGACAGACAATAAACACCCAAACAGATGGACAGACACACGACGACACCACAGGCAACACACAGACAACACCACAGACAGCACCACGACAGACAACACCACAGACAGCACCACACACAGACAGCACCACACACCACACACCAGACAACACAGACAGCAGACAGCACCACAGACAGCACCACACACAGACAGCACCACACACGGACAGACAACACCACAGACAGCACCCACAGACAGACAGCACCACACAGACAGCACCACACACAGACAACACCACACACAGACGAACAACACCACAGACAGCACACACCACAGCAGCAACACACACAGACAGCACCACACACAGACAACACCACACACAGACAGACAACACCACAGACAGCACCACAGACAGCACCACACAGGCAACACCACACACAGACAGCACCACACACAGACAGCACACACACAGACACACAGACACACCACACACAGACAGACAACACACAGACAGCACCACACACAGACAGCACCACACACAGACAGCACCACACACAGACAGCACCACACAGACAGACAACACCACACACAGACAGCACCACACACGAACAGCACACCACACACAGACAGCACCACAGACAGACAGCACCACACACAGACAGCACCACAGACAGACAACACACACACACCAGACAGCACCACACACCGACAGCACCACACACAGACAGCACCACACACAGACAGCACCACACACCGACAGCACCACACACAGACAGCACCACACACACGACAGCACCACACACAGACAGCACCACACACACAGACAGCACCACACACAGACAGCACCACACACAGACAGCACCACACACAGACAGCACCACACACACAGACAGCACCACACACAGCACCAGACACACACACACAGACAGACACACACACACAGACAGACACACAGACACAGACAGCACCACACACAGACAGCACCACACACAGACAGCACCAGACACACCAGACACAGAACACACACACAGACACAGACAGCACCCACACAGCACAGACAGCACCACACACACAGACAGCACCACACACAGACACACCACACACAGACAGCACCACACACAGACAGCACCACACACAGACAGCACACACACAGACAGCACCACACGGACAGCACCACACACAGACAGCACCACACAGACAACACCACACAGACAGCACCACACACAGACAACAGCACACAGCACCACCACACACAGACAGCACCACACAGACAGCACCCACACAGACAGCACCACACACAGCACCACACACAGACACACACACACAGACAGCACCACACACCAGACCACACACAGACACACACAGACAGCAGCACCACACACAGACACCGACAGCACCACACACACAGACAGCACCACACAGACACCGACACACACAGACAGCACAGACAGCACACACACAGACAGCAACCACACACAGACAGCACCACAGACAGCACCACACACAGCACCACACACCACACCACAGACAGCACCACACACAGACAACACCACAGACACACCACACAGACAGCACCACACACAGACAGCACCACACACAGACAGCACCACACACACACAGCAACAGCAGCACCACACACAGACAGCACCACACACAGACAGCACCCACACACAGACAGCACCACACACGGAGGCCAGCACCACACACAGACAGCACCCACACAGACAGCAGCACCAGCAGCACAGACAGCACCACACACAGACAGCACCACACACAGACAGCACCAGCACCACACAGACGCACCACACACAGACAGCACACCACACACGGGCAGCACCCCCACACAGACCAGCACCACACACACAGACAGCACCACACACAGACAGCACCCACACAGAGCACCACACACAGACAGCACCACACACAGAGCACCACCACACAGACAGCACCACACACAGACAGCACCACACACACAGACAGCACCACACACAGACAGCACACACACAGACAGCACCACACACAGACAACAGCCACACAGACAGCACCACACACAGACAGCACCACACACAGACAACACCACACACACACAGACAGCACCACACACAGACAGCACCACACACAGACAGCACCACACACAGACAGCACCACACACAGACAGTACCCCACACAGACAGCACCACACACAGACAGCACCACACACAGACAACACCACACACAGACAGCACCACACACAGACAGCACCACACACAGACAGCACCACACACAGACAGCACCACACACAGACAGCACCACACACAGACAACACCACACACAGGCACACACACAGCACACACACACACAGACAGCACCACACACAGACAGCACACACACAGCACACACACAGACAGCACCACACACAGACAGCACCACACACAGACACACACACAGCACCAGACACAGACAGCACCACACACACAGGCGCAACACGAACCAGCACCACACACAGACAGCACCACACACAGACAGCACCACAGCAGACAGCACCACACAGACAGCACCACACACAGACAGCACCACACACAGACAGCACCACACACAGGCAGCACCACACACAGCACCACACACAGACAGCACCACACAGACAGCACCACACAGACAGCACCACACACAGGCAGGCACCACAGAACAGACAGCACCACACACAGACAGCACCACACACAGACAGCACCACACACAGACAGCACCACACACAGACAGCACCACACACAGACAGCACCACACACAGACACATTTCCATAGGGTCATTACACACCTTTGATAATTATTACTGTTGTGTCATCATCAATAAACTACTGCCTGTCTCACCTGACTCATAGTTACTGACTTAATGTGTGTGTGTGTGTGTGTGTGTGTGTGTGTGTGTGTGTGTGTGTGTGTTGTCATCGTAAACATGGGGGTTAAACCAAGCGCTAAAGATGGTGGTGAAAATATGCTGAGACTCTACTGTACTTAATGGCGTTTGTTTTGATTCCCTCTCTCTCCTTTATGGCTGTTTCTCTCGTTTATCTCCTTCTCCTCTTCCTCCTCGATTTATCCTTCATCTTTACTCCAATGTGTTCGACTCTTCTTAATTAATCAGTCTCTCTCTCTCTCTGTCTCTCTCACTTCCCCCTTCTCTCTCGTTTTCTTCTTCCTATTCTTCATATTTTTGTGTCCCATTTACGCTTTTATTGATTGCTGGGAGCTCTCTCTCTCTCTCTCTCTCTCTCGTTTACACCATTTATTAATCACTGTCCATTCCTCCTGCTCCTACGTCTGTCATTCTCTTTTTTTACCTTACCCCATCTTTATCACCCTATTCCTTATACTCCCTCTGCTATTGATTATCAGACGTAATTACTCTCTCTCTCTCTCTCTCTCCTTCTTTTCTCTCTCTTTCCTTTCTTTCTCTCTCTCTCCTCTCCATCTTCTATTTTAACCCTTACTACTTCCTTTCATTTATTGCCATCACTTCCTCCACTCGTTTCTTCAATTCTATTTTCCTTCCTCCCTCCTTCATCAAACTCTTTTCTTCACTCCCGTCTTTATTATTATTATTATTATTATTATTATTATTATTATTATTATTATTATCATTATTATTATCCTTTTATCATCTTTAGTAACCCGTTCTTCACCTCCTTCTTCATCATTATCTCTTTTTCCTCCTTCCTTTATTATTTTCACTTTTTACTTATTCCATCTTTATTATGCTGTTCCTTAGTCCTTTCTTTATTGATTCATGTTGGTAGTGGCCGCAGATACTGAACACCTAATGAGTTATTCATCCCTGGGAGACTTACCTGTTCTCCCCCCCCCCTCCTCGCCCCTCGCCCCTCGCCTCCCAACAATCCCCCTCCCTCAAACAAGACCCCCACCATCACCTCACTAACCCCCACCCTCATTACCTCTCACCCCCACCACCATTACTACTATGACGATTACCCCTACCATCACCCTCCTCCTCCACTCACTACCCCCACTATCACCCTCCACCCCCCCACTATCACCATCAACCTCTCACCCCCTACCCCCACCAATATACTCCTCCACCCTACCCCCATCAACCCTCCACCCCCAACATAACTTCCTTTGTTCTTCTCCATCTTTCCTCCCTTTAAATGTTCTTGTTAACTGTTCTTGTTCTGGAGGTCACCTGTACTGTATTTGTAGTTCATTGATTTTGTTATTGTTTGCTTTGTGTGTTTCTTTGTTCTTTGTTCCTGTGTGTTCTCCTGTGTCCTTTGTTTTTGTTCATTTGTATTCTATGTTCTTTGTTCTTGTTCATTTGTGTTCTCCTGCGTGTTCCTTGTTCTTGATATTTTATGATCCTGTTCATATTCTTGTTTGTTATTGTGTGTTCTGGGTGTTCCTTGTTCTTAATCTTAAATGTTTTTGTTGTTCTTTAATGTCTTTTGTTCTCCTTCAGACTGGTATATGGCTTTGTTCTTGTTCTTCTGTGTTCTCGGTTATTTGTGTTTATCCTTGTTTCTCTGTTCTCCTCTGTGGTTTTGTTCTTTGTTCTGTCTTCTTGATATCCCGCTAAGTTTAGTTCTCTTGTTCATCAAATTTTCTCTGAGTTATATGGATTTGTTCTTTGTTCTAATCGTGTTCTTTTACTGTTCTCATTGTTCTTCTTACGTGTTATACTTTGTTTGTTTCTTTATTTATTCTTTAATTCTATTTTTCGCGTTGAGTAAAAAAAAATTATTTATATTTTTATTTATTTTTTTCTGTAACTTTAGCACCAGCCAATCACCTTCCAGTTTTCATCAGCCATTTGACTCTCAGCCAATTGTTGTGCTCGGTTCTGACTACGATAGCCAATCAGCATTCAGCTCTTATCAGCCATTTGACTCTCGGCCAATTGTCGTGCTCTTCTCTGACTATTTCAGCCAATCGGATTCAAGCACAGTATTGGTACACTATTTCAGCCAATCAGCATCCACGGTTTAATTGGCTAATGTTGTCGTAACCAATGAGAATGATTTTCTTCACCTAATCATCGACACGCAAGACCTGTATCTTGACCAATCACAGACGCGCATCACTAGTACCTTGACCAATCACAGACGCGCATCACCAGTACCTTGACCACACACACACACACACACACACACCAATATGTTGACCAATCACACACGCACCACCAAAATCTCAACCAATCACACACACACGCACCACCAGTATCTTGACCAATGAGACCAGCACGCCGACCAATGAGCGTGGTGGGGGAGTGTCGTGTGTAGCGGTTGTTAGAGGCGGGTAGTTAAGGGTTTAGCGAGGTGGTCATTTTCCAATTAAGACTCACACGACCTGTAACTGTGTGGCTACGATTATTGTATCTCCTATTATTAGAGAGAGAGAGAGAGAGAGAGAGAGAGAGAGAGAGAGAGGCAAATCGAATGAGAAAAGAAAGAAATAGACAAGAGAGAGAGAGAGAGCAAATCGAATAGAGAAAAAGAAAAGAAATAGATAAAAACAATCGAGAAAGAAAGAAAGTGTGATTTTCTTTTCACTTTCTCAACTTATGAGAACAAAAAAATCGCAAATAAATTATTCTTCAAGGATATTTTAATTCTCTTATATCAGTTCAACACACACACACACACACACACACATTGGTTGAACACATTGACACACACACATACTTTCATTACCCCCAAACTTTATATACTTTGATTATGAGCTAAAATAAAGGAGTTCGCCTGATACTTTATTACTGCTCCAGCTAGCAGCAGTGTTGTAGCTGCCAAGAATTTGTTAAAAGTCTTGACAGGAAAATCAATTGACTACTTAAGGCAAGAATGTGACGGTGTGAGGTACTGGTTGCTTCTACTTATTCTCGACTTGTAAGTGTGTTAAGTGTCCAGGGAGGGAGGGATGGGGATTGGACTTACTTATAAATTTTCTTAAGTGTATAGGAAGTAAGTGTGTTTAAGCGTCCAGGGAGGGAGAGTGATTGGGTACTTATAAATGGACTTACTTATAATTATACTTAAGAGTATAAGGAGTAATCTTGTACTATTACTGGTTCTCATAAGTTCACTTTATTGTTACTTATATGTTCACTTAAGTGTCCAATAAGTGTGAGTGATTTTATATTTCCACAAGTACTCGCACTTACAATGCACTTAAAGACTTACTTAAATCTATAGTGAGGAAATTATTTCTTGCAGACACTTATACATCACTTATAAAATTACTTGAACGTATAGGAGAGAATATAATTTTTAGAAGCAGTTATATATTATGAGATTATTAAGGCGCATCTCACTTACAAAGATACTTAAATGTTTAAAGATCCCTGCACGGACTGACACATTACTTAAAGCACTTACTTAACTGTATAGAAAAGCAATTAAAAACTTATACACTTAACGAATGTGTCAGTAACTCTTATAATCGTTACTTACAAAAATACTTAAAAGTGGCTGATCCCAGACTGCAACTTATACTTAAATTCTACTTACAAAACTACTCGAGAACACAAATTATGATCCCACACTCAAAAATATACTTATATATTACTTACAAAACTAGTACACAGGGGATGATTCCATACTTAAACACCACTTAAAAACTTACTTCAGCATATACGGGGTAATCCTGACACTTAGATACTACTTAAAGACCTACTTAAACTTACAGGGTGTGATCACGGTACTACTACATGTAATCCACTGAATAATTTACTTACAAAAACGTACTTAAGACTCTCAAACACTTATACACTTTACAAACTCATTAATTGTACGTCATTTACTTATCCACACCTACATATTTAAGTAAGTCTTCTAAACTCACTTATCACTTATAAAATTACTTAAAGCCTCTATACACGACGAAGGCCTAGACTATTCACTTAACACTTAAAGCTGTAAGTGAATTTGATTGAGAGGGAGATTAATCATGGAGGAGGAGGAGGGAGGAGGAGGAGGGAGGAGGGAGGAGGGAGGAGGAGGTGAAGGAATGAGGGAGGGAGGGAGGGAGGGAGGGTTAGTCTTTGTGGCAGAGCTTGACACCTTCACTCTCACCTGACTGCCATGAATTATTGACACCTGTGTACATGCCGCCACCCGTCTGTCTGTCTGTCTTAATCACCCCCACTTGTAGCACCCCACCCGTCTATCTGTCTGTCTGTCTTTCTTAACCACCTGTCTATTTATCTGTCTGTCCACCCATTAACGGCTTCATAGCTCCCCTTAGTTGTATCTCCCCTCACACTTATATCCACCCCTTCCCACCTTTCCGTCTCTCTCCCCTCCCAACCATGCCCCTTCCCCTCATCCCTTCTCCCCCGCTTCCTCTCCTCTCCCTCCCTCCCCAAACATTTACCCTCATCCTTTCTTCCCTCCTTCCTCCCCTCCTCTTCCCTTTTCCCTCCCCAAACCTTTCCCCTCATCCATCCCTTCTCCCCTTTCTCCTTTCCTACCCCCTCCTTACCCTTTCTCCTTCGTTCTCCCCTCATCTATCAAACAAGGTCACAGGTCTTAATGAAGGTCACAGGTCTTAATAGAGGTCACAGGTCTTAATGAAGGTCACGGGTCTTAATAAGTTGGGTGGATCTGATAATTAACGAGAGGTTGGCAACACTGTGTTCTGTTTACCCATATCTTGGCAACACTGTACGAAGCTCACGTTTACTGAGTCTATTATTTTCTTTGTTTATTTGTTTTTATTTACTTGTTATTACTTATTATCTTTACCATTTTTTTTACTTATTTTCTTCACTTAATTTTTACTTATTTTACTTATTTGTCCTTATTTACTTTACTTATTTGTTTACTTTTAGTTGTTATATTTACTGTTCATTGTTTTTATTAACTTTTTATTGTCATTATTATTATCTTTACTTCTCCTCCTTTCTATTCCTATATTCATTTCATTTTCAATTATCATTTATTTTTATCCCTATTTTTTTATTTTCGTTTAGTCTTTCTTTTATTTTCATTATTTTTATTTATTCTTTTATGTTTTATTGATGTCATTCTTCCTTTGTTTAATAATAATAATAATAATAATAATAATAATAATAATAATAATAATAATAATAATAATAATAATAAAGAGGAAGAAGAAGAAGAAAAGAAGAAGAAGAAGAAGAAAGAAGAAGAAGAAGAAGAAGAAGAAGAAGAAGAAGAGGAAATAAAAGACGAAACAGGAGAATAAGAAAAAATAAAAAGACGAAAGAAGAAGAAGAAAGAAGAAGAAGAAGAAGAAGAAGAAGAAGAAGAAGAAGAAGAAAGAAGAAGAAGAAGAAGAAGAATCCCAATACTAATCATTTTTTCACGCATTTCCATTTTCTCCAGCGATAACTTTTAAGGGGGAGCTCATCTATTTAATACTCTCTCTCTCTCTCTCTCTCTCTCTCTCCCTCATTTCATTTAACGAGTCTTGCTCTCATTAC
>NW_024747682.1:292500-315000 GCF_018991925.1 Homarus americanus | reverse complement strand
GGGAGAGGAGGCGGTAAGGGAAGGAAGGGAGAGAAAGAGAAAAGGAATGAAGGAAGTAGAAGGAAGGGAGAGAGTGAGGAGGATAGGGAGCAGAGGAGAGGAAAGCGGGAGGAGGGGAGGAGATTAAGAGAAGGAACAGAAGAATGAATAGAGATGGGAAAGGAGAATGAGAGAGGAAGGAATTAAGAGGTGGAGGAGAAGGGGTCTAAGTTAAAAAGGAAATGAGTGAGAGGAACAACGGGAGAGAGAGAGAGAGAGAGAGAGAGAGAGAGAGAGAGAGAGAGAGAGAGAGAGAGAGAGAGAGAGAGAGAGAGAGAGAGAGAGAGAGAGAGAGGAGAGAGAGAGAGGTGGGGGGAAAGAGGAGGAAGGGGATGGATGGGAAGAATAACGAGAGTTGAAAAGGTAAAGCAAAGGAGTGAGAGGGAAGAGAGAGGAGGGGAGAGGGAAGACAAGGTAAGAGAGGAAAGGGGAGAAGAATGGAGTGAGAGTTGAGAGGAAGAAGAGGAAGAGGATATTAACCCAGGGTGAGGGAAGGGAAGAGTAACGGAGGGGAGAGGAGGAGGGGAAAGAAGAGGGAGGGAGGAGGAAGAGAGAGGAGGAGACATGGCATAGTAGAATAGGAAGAGAAAGTGAGAGATAATTAGATTTAGGTAGAGGACTGGATGAGAGAGAGAGAGAGAGAGAGAGAGAGAGAGAGAGAGAGAGAGAGAGAGAGAGAGAGAGAGAGAGAGAGAGAGAGAGAGAGAGAGAGAGAGAGAGAGAGAGAGAGAGAGAGAGAGAGAGAAGAGTGAGGGAGGGACTAAGAGTGACTGTGGAGGAGGAGGATTTGAGAGAATGAGAGAGAAAGGGATAGGGGGGAGGCGAGGGAGGGCCTGAGAAAAAGTGAGAGAGGGAGGAGAGTGAGAAATAATGAGGAGAGCGAGTGTGAGTGAGAGTCATTAGAGGAAAAGGTGAGAGGGACACGAAAAACGAGAGAGAGAGAGAGGAGAGAGAGAGAGAGAGAGAGAGAGAGAGAGAGAGAGAGTTCAAATCTGGCTCTAAATTAACCTGTATTACTCAGACTCTTAAATCTGGACGACTAATGATCCAAGTAAATCCGACCCTGTTAATCCGTCTCACTTATACCGACCCTGTTAATCCAGCCATGTAATCCAGACCCTTTAAATTCGTGTCAATAAATCCGCCCAGTTAAATCCAACCCTTTAAATCGCCCCATTAATACTGGTCTCGGGAAGGTGGACAAATCAATTAACCATGACGTCAACCCTCCCCCCGTGTGTGTGTGTGTGTGTGTGTGTGTGTGTGTGTGTGTCTCACGGACCATGGCGGACGGAGGACCCCTATTGATTGATGGGTAGGCCTCTCCCTCTCCCTCCTCTCCTCTGCACCTCCCACCTCGCCTGCCCACCCCACCTCCCTCTCTCCTGACCTTCCTCCCCTCCCCAAGTTATCCACTATCTCCCTATCTCCTCTTCCATCCTGTACCTCCCTTTAACCTCAACCCCTTCTTAGCTCTTCCCATTTCCTATTTAACCCTCTCACCCACACTCCTCACTCTCACTTCCTCTCCTCTCCCTCCCCAGTCCTCTCCCATTTTCCTAGCTTTTCCTCCCTCTCCACCATCACCACCTCTCTCCTCCATCACCCACTCCTTCCCCATCTCATCAAGGCCCTCCCCTCCCACCCCCATTCCTCCTCACCCCACTCACTTCAAATCGCTCTCATCCTCCTTCCTCACCACCACCTCTTCTCTTTTCTTTCCTTCTCATCTCTCATTGTTCCCTTCCCTTTCACCAACATCTCACTTCTCTTCCCTCTATCCTCACAACATTACCCACTTCCTCTTCTCTCTCAACATCACCTCCCTTCCCTCTCACCAACATTATCCACCTTCCCTCCCATCTCACCAACATTACCCCCTCCTCCTCTCACCAACATTCTCCATCTCTCCTTCTTCCCTTCACCACACCACTTCTCCCTCTCTTCTCACCAACATTCTCCACCTCCTCCTCTCACCAACATTATCCACCTCTCCTCTCCCATCTCACCAACATTACCCCCACCTCCTCTCTACCAACATTCTCCACCTCTCTCTCTGTGTTAATGACGCAAGGCACAATACAAAGACTGCCTCCTTATTGTGTCAATCTGTACCCAGGAGCTAAATAGTTGTTACCCCTCCCTCATTCCTTTGCTTGCATGCACAAAGAAAACGGGGGTGGTTGCCTTCTGATTGTTCAATTTTTTATTATAGTCGGGATATTTTACGTGGTTGTTGTTATTGTAATTGTTGTTGTTGTTGTTGTTGTTGTTGTTGTTGTAGTAGTAGTAGTAGTCGTATTTGTTGTTGTTATATTGATGGTGGTGGTGGTGGTGGAGGTTGTAGTGATGGTTGTTGTAATTGTGGTGGTATCCATTGCAGTTGTTGGTTGTAGTAGTGGTTGTAAAGTAAGTTGGTTGTAATGGTGGTTTGTAGTAAAAGCATTTATGATCATAGTGGTGATTGTAGCGATGGGTGTAGTAGTGGTTGTTGTGAAGATTGTAGCAGAGGTTGTAGTGGTGACATGTAGCAGATGTTGTAGTGGTGATTGTGGCAGAGGTTGTGGTTGTAATGGTATTGTAAGGAGGTTGTAGTGGTTGGTAGTGGTGATTGTGAGAGGTTGTAGTGGTGATTGTAGCAGATGTTGTAGTGGTGATTGTGGCAGAGGTTGTAGTGGTTGTAATGGTGATTGTGGCAGAGGTTGTAGTGGTGATTGTAGCAGATGTTGTAGTGGTGATTGTGGCAGAGGTTGTAGTGGTTGTAGTGGTGATTGTAGAAAAGGTTGTAGTGGTTGTATTGATGGTAGTAATAATAGTTGTAGTAGTGGTTGTAGCGGTGGTTGTAGTAATGGTTATCGTAGAGGTTATAGCTCGGGTGGTTATCTGTAAAACTCTTAAAACTTTACCTTACTTTTTTACAAATACTTTTCATCTTAACGGTGCTAAAAAAAATAAAAATATATATTATAATTTCTCTCAGGTTTACTATGTGTGAAAAGTATTAGTATTTTTTCAGATCTTTCACACTTCACCTACTCCCTCAAATCCCATCAACTTTTACCATACTTTCACGATAAAAATAACTTAAAATACTTATACTTTCACGCAAAACACGAGACAGGAAAAAAGTATAAAGAAATAAGTTAATCCTTTTACATCCTCTACTCAACAAAATTCCCAACAACTTTACCTATACTTTCTACTTACAAATAACTTTAAAATATATACCTATATGTTCAAGCTAACTCACTCCCCAAGAAAAATACTTCCTACTCCTCCACACTTTTGAACACGAAAGTTTTCAAACAATAAAAAGGGTACAAGACAGCCTTTTCTACTTTTCCACTCAAACTACAGCAGAAAAAGTACCAGAATTTTGTGTATGTTTTTATTCTCTGTTTTTTTTGGGAGAAAGATGGGGGAGAGAAAGATGGGGGAGAGAAGGATGGGGGGAGGAGAGAAGGAGGGGAGGAGAGAAAGATGTGGGGGAAGAGGGGAGGAGAAAGATGGGGGAGGAGAGAAAGATGTGGGGAGGAGAGAAAGATGGGGGGAGGAGAGAAGATGTGGGGGAGGAGAGAAAGATGGGGGGAGGAGAGAAAGATGGGGGAGGGAGAGAAAGATGGGGGGAGGAGAGAAAGATGGGGGGGGAGGAGAGAAAGATGTGGGGGGAGGAGAGAAGATGTGGGGGGAGGGAGAGAAAGATGGGGAGGAGAGAAAGATGTGGGGAGGAGAGAAAGATGGGGGAGGAGAGAAAGATGTGGGGGGAGGAGAGAAAGATGGGGGAGGAGAGAAAGATGTGGGGGAGAGAAAGATGTGGGAGGAGAGACAGATGGGGGGGAGGAGAGAAAGATGGGGGGGAGGAGAAAGATGGGGGGGAGGAGAGAAAGATGGGGGGGGAGAGAAATGGGGGGGGAGGAGAGAAGAGGGGGGGAGGGAGAGAAAGATGTGGGGGGAGGAGAGAAAGATGGGGGGAGAGAGAAAGATGTGGGGGGAGGAGAGACAGATGGGGGGAGGGAGAGAAAGATGGGGAGGAGAGAAAGATGGGGGAGGGAGAGAGAAAGATGTGGGGGAGGAGAGAAAGATGTGGGGGGGGAGGAGAGAAGATGTGGGGGGAGGAGAGATGGGGGAGGAGAGAAAGATGGGGGGAGGGAGAAGATGGGGGGAGGAGAGAAAGATGGGGAGGAGAGAAAGATGGGGGGAGGAGAGACAGATGGGGGAGGAGAAAGATGGGGGGGGAGGAGAGAAAGATGTGGGGGAGGAGAGAAAGATGGGGGAGGAGAGAAAGATGTGGGGGAGGAGAGAAAGATGGGGGAGGAGAGAGGAGGAGAAAGATGTGGGGGGGAGGAGAGAAAGATGGGGGGAGGAGAGAAAGATGTGGGGGGAGGAGAGAGATGTGGGGGGAGGAGAGAAAGATGGGGGGGGGAGGAGAGAAGATGTGGGGGGAGGAGAGAAAGATGGGGGGAGGGAAGAGGGGGGAGGAGAGAAAGATGTGGGGGAGGAGAGAAAGATGGGGGAGGAGAGAAAGATGGGGGGAGGAGAGAAAGATGTGGGGGAGGGAGAGAAAGATGTGGGGGGGGAGGAGAGAAAGATGGGGGGAGGAGAGAGATGGGGGAGGAGAGAAAGATGGGGGGAGGAGAGAAGATGGGGGGGAGGAGAGAAAGATGGGGGAGGAGAAAGATGTGGGGGAGGAGAGAAAGATGTGGGGGAGGAGAGAAAGATGTGGGGGGAGGAGAGAAAGATGGGGGAGGAGAGAAAGATGTGGGGGAGGAGAGAAAGATGGGGGGAGGAGAGAAAGATGGGGGGGAGGAGAGAAAGATGTGGGGGAGGAGAAAGATGGGGGAGGAGGAAAGATGGGGGGGGAGGAGAGAAAGATGGGGGGAGGAGAGAAAGATGGGGGGAGAGAGATGGGGGGGAGGAGAAGATGTGGGGGAGGAGAGAAAGATGGGGGGGGGAGGAGAGAAAGATGGGGGGGGAGGAGAGAAAGATGTGGGGGGAGGAGAGAAAGATGTGGGGGAGGGAGAGAGATGTGGGGGGGGGGGAGGAGAGAAAGATGGGGGGGAGGAGAAAGATGGGGGGGAGGAGAGAAAGATGGGGGGAGGAGAAGATGGGGGAGGAGAAAGATGGGGGGAGAAAAGATGGGGGGGAGGAGAGAAAGATGGGGGAGGAGAGAAAGATGTGGGGGGAGGAGAGAAAGATGTGGGGGAGGAGAGAAAGATGGGGGGAGGAGAGAGATGTGGGGGAGGAGGAGATGGGGAGAGAAAGATGTGGGGGGAGGAGGAGAGAAAGATGTGGGGAGGAGAAAGAGGGGGGGAGGAGAGAAAGATGGGGAGGAGAGAAAGATGTGGGGGAGGAGAGAAAGATGGGGGGAGGAGAGAAAGATGGGGAGGAGAAAGATGGGGGAGGAGAGAAAGATGTGGGGGGGGAGGAGAAAGATGGGGGAGGAGAAAGATGTGGGGGAGGAGAGAAAGATGGGGGGGGAGGAGAGAGAAAGATGAGGGAGAGAAAGATGTGGGGGGGAGGAGAGAAAGATGTGGGGAGGGAGAGAAAGATGGGGGGAGGAGAGAAAGGGGAGGAGAAAGATGTGGGGGGGGAGGAGAGAGAAAGATGTGGGGGAGGAGGAGAGAAAGATGTGGGGGGAGGGAGAAAGGGGGGGGAGGAGAGAAAGATGTGGGGGGGAGGAGAGAAAGATGTGGGGAAGGAGAGAAAGATGGGGGGAGAGAGAAAGATGGGGGAGGAGAGAAAGATGTGGGGGAGGAGAGAAAGATGTGGGGGGAGGAGAAAGATGGGGGGAGGAGAGAAAGATGGGAGGAGAGAAAGATGGGGGGGAGGAGAGAAAGATGGGGAGGAGAGAAAGATGGGGGGAGGAGAGAGATGGGGGAGGAGAGAAAGATGTGGGGGGGAGAGAAAGATGGGGGAGGAGAGAAAGATGTGGGGGAGGAGAGAAGATGGGGGAGGAGAGAAAGATGGGGGGAGGGAGGAGAAAGATGTGGGGGAGGAGAGAAAGATGGGGGGAGGAGGAGAGAAAGATGGGGGGGAGGAGAAAGATGGGGGAGGAGAGAAAGATGGGGGGGAGGAGAGAAAGATGGGGGGAGGGAGAGAAAGATGGGGGAGGGAGAAAGATGGGGGGAGGAGAGAGATGGGGGGGAGGAGAGAAAGATGGGGGGGAGGAGAGAAAGATGGGGGGGGAGGAGAGAAAGATGGGGGGGAGGAGAGAAAGATGGGGGAGGAGAAAGATGGGGGGGAGGAGAGAAAGATGGGGGGGAGGAGAGAAAGATGTGGGGAGGAGAGAAAGATGGGGGGGGAGGAGAGAAAGATGTGGGGAGGAGAGAAAGATGTGGGGGGGGAGGAGAGAAAGATGGGGAGGAGAAAGAGGGGGAGGAGAGATGTGGGGGAGGAGAAAGATGTGGGGGAGGAGAAAGATGTGGGGGAGGAGAGAAAGATGTGGGGGAGGGAGAGAAAGATGGGGAGGGAGGAGAGAAAGATGTGGGGGGGGAGGGAGAAAGATGTGGGGGAGGAGAGAAAGATGTGGGGGAGAGAGAAAGATGGGGGAGGAGAGAAAGATGGGGGGGGAGGAGAGAAAGATGGGGGAGGAGGAGAGAAAGATGTGGGGGGGAGGAGAAAGATGGGGGGAGGAGAGAAAGATGTGGGGGGAGGAGAGAAAGATGGGGGGAGAGAAAGATGTGGGGGGGAGGAGAGAAAGATGTGGGGGGGAGGAGAGAAAGATGGGGGAGGAGAGAAAGATGGGGGAGGAGAGAAAGATGTGGGGGGAGGAGAGAAGATGGGGGGGGAGAGAAAGATGGGGGAGGAGAGAAGATGGGGGGAGGAGAGAAAGATGGGGGGAGGAGAGGGGGAGAGAAAGATGTGGGGGGGAGAGAAAGGATGGGGGAGGAGAGAGATGGGGGGGAGGAGAGAAAGATGGGGGGGGAGGAGAGAAAGATGGGGGAGAGAAAGATGGGGGAGGAGAGAAAGATGGGGGAGGAGAGAAGATGGGGAGGAGAAGGGGGGAGGAGAGAAAGATGGGGGGAGGAGAGAAAGATGTGGGGGAGGAGAGAGATGGGGGGAGGAGAAAGATGGGGGGAGGGAGAGAAAGATGGGGGAGGAGAGAAAGATGTGGGGGAGGAGGAGAGAGAAGAAGATGGGGGGAGGAGAGAAAGATGGGGGAGGAGAGAAAGATGGGGAGGAGAGAAAGATGGGGGAGGAGAGACAGATGGGGGAAGGAGAGAAAGATGTGGGGGGGAGGAGAAGATGTGGGGGAGGAGAGAAAGATGTGGGGAGGAGAGAAAGATGTGGGGAGGAGAGAAAGATGGGAGAGAGGAGGAGGGGAGGATAATCAACCCTATGACTGGTTTGGATATCCTCCCATTCTTCACCCCTCTCACCTCCTTTTCTCCTCTTTTCTCTCTCTCTATCTCCTCCCCACATAGCTTGTTTTCATAGCTGAGGAGGAGGCGTGTTTAGCTTCCTGACAGCTAAACGTGTGGGTATCTCAACCAATTTTCTTTGTTGTGTCAAGGCAAAACCCACCACCCACCCACCCACCCACCCCACCCACCCACACACACACACACACACACACACACACACACACACACACACACACACACACACACACACACACACACACACACACACACACACACTTTATCTCAACCTCGCTGTTGGTGTATGTTCACAAAGCTAAACTTCTCTCGTCACTTCCACTTATCTAAGCTGAATGGGAGGGAGTCATGGCCGCACAAGCTAGGCAGCTAAACCAAAAGCTATGATCTTTTCCCCATCGAAGTTGTGTACAAGGAGAGCTGAATGATCTATTTGTGTGAAGCTTGAACGGGGTTATGAGGTTGAAAGCTAAACTGGGAGGTTGAAAGTTAAACAAGGAGGTCGAAAGCTATAATATGAGGTTGAAAGCTAAACTAGGAGGCTAAAAGCTAATCTAGGGGGTTGAAAATTAAGCTAGGAGGTTGAAAGTTAAATTAGGAGGTTAAAAGCTAAACTAAGAGGTTAAAGCTAAACTAGGAGGTTGAGAGCTAAACTAAGAGGTTGAGAGCTAAACTAGAAGGCTGAGAGCTAAGCTAAGAGTACGGAAGCTAAACTAGGAGGTTGAGAGCTAAACTAGGAGGCTACAGTTTAATGAAGTTATACAGTTAAGCATCGAAGTTGCATATTTTTCAACTGTGCAGATAAAGCTAGGCAAAGCTAAGCTAGGCAATGGGATTAACGAGTGTATAACGGCGGGAGCTAAAGGCCAACCTCTCTCTCTCTATTTAGCTTCACGCAGCTTAACATATTCTCTACTTTATTTTCGCCACAGCTAACGATTCCATTTACATAAAAACAAAAATCTCCCACCTTTTTAATTTTAGCTTGGTTTACAGAACCTTCCAGTCAATCCCCAGTCTTATCTTCACCACACAATCATACTTTCTCACTTGCACTCTAGCTTTCCCAGTCAGCTAGCTAAGTCAACTCTCTCTAACTGACTGAAGGCTAAACTAGATGTGCTCTACAGGTAGGACGGGAGGAGGGGAGGGAGGAGGGGAGGGGAGGAAGATAAGAGGGGGAAGGAGGATAGGAGGGGGAGGAGAAGAGTAAGGAGAGGGGTGAAAGGGAAAGGAGGGGAGGGAAGAGGAGAAGAGATATGAGAGACGGGAGAGAGGGGAAGGAGAAGGGAGGAAAGGCGAGAGGGAGGGAGGAGGGAGGAGGAGGGGAGGGAGGGAGGAGGGAGGGAGGGAGGGAGGGAGGAGGGAGGGGAGGGAGGGAAGGAGGGGAGGAGGGGACCTGGCTGACTCTCAACACTGCTCCTTTAAATTGTGACTCCAGTTCACTCAGGTTACTCCCTCCCCTCTTCCCCGGTCTCATCATTTTTGGAGGAAGGGAGAGGGAGGAGTGGGGAAGGAAGGGAGGAAGGCATATGGAGAGGGTAATTTATTTTGGAGTAGGGAGGATGGAAGAGGAGAGGAAGGAGGATGGGTTTGGAGGAAGAGGAAAGTTGATAAAGATGAGGGAGAAGGGGAGGGAGGGGAGAAAGAGGGGCATAAAAGGGAACAAGGGAGAGAACGGGAGGAGAGAATGAGAGGGAGAAGGGGATACAGGGAGAAAAAAGGAAAAGGGAAGAGAAAGAAAGGGGAATGGGGTAGAAGAAGGGAAGGGTGAAGCGAAGGGGGTTAAGGAAGGGGCGGTCTAAGTTTGTAGTCGTAGTAGTAGTAGTAGTAGTAGTAGTAGTAGTAGTAGTAGTAGTAGTAGTAGTAGTAGTAGTAGTAGGCTAGATCATCATCATCATCATCATCATCATCATCATCATCACTACATCACATTATTATTATTATTGTTATTATTATTATTATTACATTATTATTACTCCTTAAGATTAACTGCCCCCTCCGGTCACGGTAAACTCAAATGATCTTCCACGGTGAAAGACTTAATAAAATTGATTAAATTGATTAGAGAGAGAGAGAGAGAGAGAGAGAGAGAGAGAGAGAGAGAGAGAGAGAGAGAGAGAGAGAGAGAGAGAGAGAGATTTGTCGAGCTAAGATATTATTATTATATATTATACACATTATTATTATTATTATTATTTATATATATTATTATTATTATCATTATTATTATATATATATATTATTATTATTATTATTATTATTATTATTATCATTATTATTATTATTATTATTATTATTATATTTTATTTTATTATTATTATAATTATTTATTTTATTATTATTATTATTGAACTCATAAGACTTAATGATAAAAATCTGGGATGGTCGAAGTTAATTTCTAAAAAGGAATTTCGAACTAAGTGGATTAACTGGGAGGGAGGGAGGAGGAGGAGGAGGAGGAGAATTTATTAGAAAGAGAGAGAGAGGGTGAGAAAGAGAGAGAGAGGGTGAGAAAGAGGAAAGAGAGGAGGAGGAGAAAGCTCTTTGGGTTCGGTATTTGTACCTTTACAAGTAGCCATCATTATATCTGTACCTGTAAATACACCTGTACCTGTATCTCTTCTCACAACTGTACCTGTACTTTCATATCTGTTCCGTCACCGGTACTGTACGTGACCTTATAACCATACCTGTACCTGTATGTACACCTGTACCTGTATGTGTACCTGTACTGTATGTATACCTGTACCTGTATGCATACCTGTACCTGTATGTACACCTGTACCTGTATGTATACCTGTACCTGTATGTACACCTGACCTGTATGTATACCTGTACCTGTATGCATACCTACCTATATGTACCCAGACCTGATGCACACCTGTACCTGTATGTATACCTGGTACCTGTATGTATATTTATACCTATATGTACCTGTACCTATGTATACCTGCACCTGTATGTATACCTATACCTCTTGTGTATACCTGCACCTGTATGTATACCTGTACCTGTATGTATACCCATACTTATATGTGTACCTGTACCTGTATGTATACCTGTACCTATATGTATGCTCTGTCTGTATGTATACCCGCACTGCGTATACCGTACCTGTATGTATACCATACATATGTGTACCTGTACCTGTATGTATACCCATATGCCTGTATCTGTATGTATACCTGCACCTGTATGTATACCTGTACCATATGTATACCTATACCTATATGTATACCTGTACTTGTATGTATACCTGTACCTGTATGTATACCTGTACCTGTATGCATACCTGTACCTGTATATGTATACCTATACCTATATGTGTACCTGTACCTGTATGCATACCTGTACCTATAGTATACCTGTACCTGTATGTATACCTGTATCTGTATGTATACCTGTACCTATATGTATACCTGTACCTGTATGTATACCTGTATCTGTATGTATACCTGTACCTGTATGTGTATACCTGTACCTATATGTATATGTACTGCATGTATGCACCTATATGTATACCTGTACCTGTATGTATACCTGTACCTATATGTATACCTGTATCTGTATGTATACCTGTACCTGTATGTATACCTGTACCTATATGTATACCTGTATCTGTATGTATACCTGTACCTATATGTATACCTGTATCTGTATGTATACCTGTACCTATATGTATACCTGTACCTGTATGTATACCTGTACCTATATATGTATACCTGTACCTGTATGTATACCTGTACCTGTATGTATACCTGCACCTATATGTATACCTGTATCTGTATGTATACGTACCTATATGTATACCTGTATGTATACCTATTCTGTATTGTTCAGCCTGTATGCATACCTGCACTGTATGTATTGCACCTGTATGCATACCTGCACCTGTATGCATACCTGTACCTATATATGTATACCTGTATCTGTATGTATACCTGCACCTGTATGTATACCTGTACCATATGTATACCCGGATCTGTATGTATACCTGTACCTGTATGTATACCTGTACTGTATGTACCTGTACCTATATGTATACCTATACCTATATGTATACCTGTATCTGTATGTATACCTGCACTCTATTGTATGCCTATACCATATGTATGCCTGTATCTGTATGTACCTGTACCATGTATACCTGTACCATATGTATACTGACCAGGTATACCTGTACCTGTATGTATACCTGTACCTATATGTATACCTGTATCTGTATGTATACCTGTACCTGTATGTATACCGTACCTGTATGTATACCTGTACCTATATGATACCTGTACCTGTATGCATACCTGTATCTGTATGTATACCTGTACCTATATGTTGCCTATACCTATATGTATACCTGTCTGTATGTATATCTGTACCTGTTGTATGTCTGTACCTGTATGTATACCTATACCTATATGTATACTGTATCTGTATGTATACCTGTACCTGTATGTATACTTATATCTATATGTATACCTGTATCTGTATGCATACCTGCACCTGTATGTATACCTGTACTATATGTATACCAGTACCTGTATGTATACCTGCATCTGTATGCATACCTGTACCTGTATGTATACCTGTATCTGTAATTATATTTATCTGTATGCATACCTGTACCTGTATGTATACCTGTATCTGTATGTATACCTGTATCTGTATGCATACCTGTATGTATGCCTGTATCTGTATTATACCTGTATCTGTATGTATACCTGTACCTGTATGTATACCATACCATATGTATACCTGTATCTGCATGTATACCCGCACCTGTATGTATACCTGTACCATATGTATACCTGTACCTGTATGTATACCTGTATCTGTGCATATTCGTACCTGTATGTATACCTGCATTTGTAATTATACCTGTATCTGTATGCATACCTGTACCTGTATGTATACCTGGACCGTATGTATAACTTATCTGTATGTATACCTGCACCTGTATGTATACCTGCACTCCATATGTATACCTGTACCTGTATGTATACCTGCATCTGTATGCATACCTGTACCTGTATGTATACCTGTATCTGTATGTATACCCGTATCTGTAATGCATACCTGTACCTGTATGTATACCTGTATCTGTAATTATACCTGGTATCTGTATGCATACCTGTACCTATATGTATACCTGTACCTGTATGTATACCTGTATCTGTAATTATACCTGTATCTGTATGCATGCCTGTACCATGTATACCTGTATCTGTATGTATACCTGCAATTTATATGTATACCTGTAGCCTGTATGTATACCTGTATCTGTATGCATACCTGTACCATATGTATACCTGTACTGCATGTATACCTGTACCTATATGTATACCTGTACCTGTATGTATATCTGTATCTGGCATACTGCACCTGTATGTATACCTGTATTCTAATTATACCTGTATCTGTATGCATACCTGTACCTGTATGTATACCTGTATCTGTAATTATACCTGTATCTGTATGTATACCTGTACCTATATGTATATACCTGTATCTGTATGTATACCTGTACCTGATGTATACTGTACCTGTGTGTATACCTGTACCTGTATGTATACCTGTACCTGTATGTATACCTGTACCTGTAGCATACCTGTACCTGTATGTATACCTCTACCTGTATGTGGCTATTTCACCTGTATGTATACTGTACCTGTATGTATACCTGTACCTGTGTACCTGTACCTGTATCTGTATATACCGTATTCAATTATATCTTTTATTTGCATGTATTCCTATACCATTTATATAGGTATTTATCTCTGTACTTCTCCTCTCTCATCTTTCATGACCTCCTCCATTTCAACCTCCTCCTCTCCACTCCACAACCTCACCCCACCATCTCTGCCACCCTCACCTCCACTACACCTCTCCCATCTCAACCTCCTCCACACCCCATCTCAATCCCCCGATGCAGTAAAATTTGGCGTCGTGAACTGTTGGTTTGTTTACGTAATTCTTTTCACGATGAATATTTTGGCGGGTGTGGTGTCAGCCACCCAACATACGCATACCTAATCTATAACACCAGAAAGGTCCATAACACACACACACACACACACACACACACACACACACACACACACACACACACACACACACACACACCACCACACACACACACACACACACACACACTGCCTGTCCCTGTTTCAAATTTTAAATATTTAAAGGCTTAATGACCCCAGTAACATGGAGGAGAGGGAGGAGGGGGGGTAGGAGGGAGGAGGAGGGGGGGTAGGAGGGGAGGGAGGGGGTAGGGAGGATGAGGAGGAGGGGGGGAGGAGGAGGGGGTAGAGGGGGAGGAGGGGGGGAGGAGGGGAGGGGGGGGGGGAGGAGGGGGGGGTAGGAGGGGGAGGAGGGGGGGGAGGAGGAGGAGGGGTAGGGAGGGGAGGGAGGTAGGAGGATGAGGGGGGAGGAGGAGGAGGGGGTAGGGAGAGGAGGGAGGGGGGAGGATGAGGAGGAGGAGGGGTAGGGAGGAGGAGGGGGTAGGAGGAGAGGAGGGGAGGGGAGGTAGGGAGGTAGGAGGAGGGGTAGGAGGGAGGGGAGGAGGGGTAGGGAGGAGGAGGGGGGGTAGGAGGAGGGAGGAGAGGAGGGGTAGGGAGGGAGGAGGAGGGGGTAGGGGAGGAGGAGGAGGAGGGAGGGGGAGGAGGAGGAGGGGGAGGGAGGAGGGAGGAGGGGGGGAGAGGGGGAGGAGGGGGTGGGAGGAGGAGAGGAGGAGGGAGGAGAGGAGGAGGAGGGAGGAGGAGAGGAAGAGGGGAGGGGAAGAGGGGAGGAGGGGGGGTAGGGAGGAGGAGGAGGTGGGAGGAGAGGAGGGGGTGAGGGGAGGAGGGGAGGGGAGGAGGAGGAGGAGGGGGAGGAGAAGGAGGAGGGGAAGAGAGGAGGAGGTAGGGAGGGAGGAGGAGGAGGGGTAGGGAGGAGGAGGGGTAGGGGAGGGGAGAAGGAGGAGGAGGAGGAGAGGGAGAGGAGGAGGGAGGAGGAGGTTACCTGTTGAGGAGATAGAGGGTGAGGGGTGGGAAGGATGGTGGTGTGTGGGAGGAGGTAATGGGATGGAGGATGATGGAAAGGAGGGGTAGGTGGTGGCGGCGGGGTGGAGCAACAAGGGAGAGGGAGTTAGTGAATGGGTGGGAGAGAAGTTTTGCTTGAGATATGATTGGTTGGGGGAGTTAGAGAGAGAGAGAGAGAGAGAGAGAGAGAGAGAGAGAGAGAGAGAGAGAGAGAGAGAGAGAGAGGGGGTATATTGGGGAGGAAATTTGCAGGAATGGGTGATGGGTTGGGAGTAGTGTTTTGTTTGGGTGATGAGTACGGGGGAGATGGGTGAGGAAGTGGGAGTGAAGGTGAGTGGGGGTGTATTCAGGAAGGAACCTGTTGGAGGAGTGACGGTACGGGGGAGGGGTGGGGGAGGGTGAGGGAGGGTGGTGGGAGGGTAGAGGGGAGGTGGTGGGGGAGGGAAGAGGGTGGGGGAGTGGTGAAGTGGTGGTGGGGAGGGAAGTAGGGAGGGTAGTTGGAGGAAGATGGGGGAGGGTAGGGGAGGGTAGATTGTAGGGGGAGGGTAGTGAATACTGATGTATTTTAAGCTGTGATTTGATATTATTTAGATTTTTCTAGAATTGAAAGTTTAGGTGTGTGTGTGTGTGTGTGTCTGTGTGTGTGTCACCACATACCTATACAACACACACACACACACACACACACACACACACACACACACACACACACAAAACACCAACATTTACCAAATTCCGTAACCACATTGATTAACGAAGACCGTGGACACGAAGGACGTAATAAATATAGGAATTCAATAGTGGAGGATATAGTGGCTAGTATAGCAAGATATACTGTGGTATAATGGAGCCGGGATATACTGTATACCTGCTGCTGTAGTCTTGGCCAGTTACGGTATATAGTGTTACAGTGATATATTGGAGTATATTATTTAACGATATATTAGTATGGTGATATACTACAGTGGTGTTATGGTGATATAGTGAAGTATGGTGTTATGGTGATATAGTGAAGTATAGTGTTATGGTGTTACGGTGATATGGTGGAGTATAGTGTTTAACTGATATAGTGATAATAGTGATATACTGTACTGCCTTGAGTATAGTGATATAATGAATATACTTAATTTAGTGATATAGTAGATAAATGGGGTATATCTATATACTGATATAGAGAGATATACTGTATAAAGATATATGATGTTACAGTGATGTATTTATGATGTTACAGTGATGTATTTATGATGTTACAGTGATGTATTTATAATATTACAGTGTTATAATGATATGCCGAATTACAGGAATATAACACTTGCTGTAACACTATACTAATATATTTACAGTGATATTGGGTGGTAGCGCTATGGTGACAAACCGTTAATATAGCACTTCGTAAAACAATACTGTGACATATAGTGTTCTAGCCCTGAGGTATATTATGGTGTTATATAGTGTTATAGTGAAACACTCTTAGTAATTCACTGCCACTCAACTCATTAACTCACTAACAGATCAGGTCAAGGTCACAACAATGAAAAGCGGCGACGGGGGGAGGAGGAGAGGGAGGGGAGGGGAGGAGGAGGGGAGGGGGGAACTTGAAGTATGGGAAGGACACTTGTTTGAGTACAGCAGATTTATAATAACGCAAGAAACATGATAATACATATCACATGATACAGGATATACAGGGGTGAAAGACACATACATACATACACACATACACACCCACAACCATTCACACACACACACACACACACACACACACACACACACACACACACACACACACCCACAACCATTATTCACACGTGTACATACAAATACACACACACAGTCATTCACACACACACACACCCCCATTCACACGCACATACAAATACACACACACAGTCATTCACACACACACACACACACACACACACACACACACACACACCCACAAACTATTCACACGCACACAACACACACACACACAGTCATTCACACACACACACACACTGATCACCTTTCCAGGTAATCGACCAGGCCAGCCAATGACTACCAACACCACCCTCCTGTCGTCGCCGGAACGTGAACCTGAAGAAGCGCCGCCAGCAAGTGCCTGGCATACTACGGGGTTGTGCGGAGGCGAGGCTGCGCGTTGTAATGGACACTCCCCAATTTCATCACCACCAATTACCCTCCTCCTCCTCCTCCTCTTCTTCCCTCCTCTAACTCCTCCCTCCTCTACCTCCTCCTACTCCACCCCCTGCTGCCATCGATCACCACCACCACCACCACCACCTGTGTTGGCGGTGACTCACTCACTTACTCACTTACCTACTCACTCACTCACTCACTAATAAACTCTCAATCACTCGTTCTCTCTCACTCACTCAGTCACTGTCTCACTCACTCATTCTTTGTCTGACATTCTTTCACTCATTCACTCACTCACTCATTCTCTACCTCACTCAAGCTCGCTCATTCACTCTCACGCACTCACTCTCTGATATAGTGTTTCTTAATGTCGTTAATTGGCGAGATTTGGCCGGATGTTGATAAACTTGGCGGGAGAAAACATGAATTGGCTGACTGTCAACAAACTTTGGCGGTATAAAGGATGAATTGGCGGAATACTGAGAGATTTTGTCGGATTTTCGCGAAAACTGGCGGTTTGTCGCAAGATTTGGCGGGGTGTTGTGGGAGAAGGCGGAATGTAGCGAAAACAGATGAAACATTGCAATAAATAACGGAATCTTTACGAGAATTAACGGAATTTTACGGTAAATAATGGAATTTTACGAGAATTAACGGGATTTACGGCAAATAACGGAATTTTACGAGAATTAACGGAATAATACGGGAAAAAACGGAATACGACGATAAATGACAAAATAGTAAGATATAAGGCGGGTAAATGAAGGAGGGGAGGAAAGGGAGAGGTGTGAGAGGAGAGGGGGAGGTGTGAGAAGAAAGGGAGAGGGATGAGAGAGAGGGATGTGAGAGGAGAGGGAGAGGTGGAGGGGAAGAAAACGAGAAGTAAGGAAATAAGAGAGAGCTGAGGAAAATGGAGTCAGAAAGGAAAGAAGGGAAATGAGAAAGGGCAGAGGGAGGAGGGAAGGGGAGGGGAAGATAAGAGAGGAAAACTTGATAGAAAAGATAGCGGGAGAGGCAAGGAGAGGGAGAAATGAGGAAAGAAAAAGCCAGAGAGGAAAGACAGGCGGGAGGGGAAATGGAAAAGTGGAAGAGAAAGGGAAAAAAGGAGGGGAAATGAGAAGGGGGAAGAGAAGGGGAAAGGAGAAAGAAAGGGAATATGGGGAAGGGGAAAATACGAAAAGGTAGAGGAAAAAGGGGAAAGACAGAAGGGAAATAAGGAAAGGAGGAGGAGAAAGGGGAGAGAAAGAGAGGGCGGGAATTGAAGAAGGGGAAACTCAGGTATTCAGAATATGCAAAAATAATCAGGAGGACATCGCTGGTGTATTGATTGGCTTATGTGGCACAGGTGTAATTACCAGCTCTCACAGTACTGGAGAGGGGTGAGGGGAGAGGGAAGGAAGAGGAGAGGAGGGGATGCGGAAGAGGGAAGGAAAGAGGGGAGAGGGAAGGAAGAGGAGAGAGAAAAGCAAGAGAAGTAAAGGGGGATGGGAGGGGCAAGGGAAAGAATGGGAGAGAAGAGGGAAGGAGACAGGGAAAGAGAGAGGGAGGGGGCAGGATAGAGGAGAGAGAGGAGGAAAGGACATGGGGTGGGGAGGGAGTGGTATGGGAGAGGAAGGGGAGGTGAGGAGAGGGGGAGGAAGTGGGAGGCATTGAGAAATTGGAAGAAGGGAGAGAGGAAGGTTGGGGAGAGCAAGAGAATTGGAGAGGAGACTACCTCTTCAGGAGTTGAGACGGGAGAGGGGATGAAGGAGAAGGGAGAAAAGAAAGGTAAAAGGAAGGTAGAAGAGGGAGAAAAGAGAGGGGGAAGAGAGGGAGAAACAGGGGAACTGGAGGGTGTTTAATGAAATGGGGAGAGAAGGGACCACTGTTGAAATTACATGGTGTGTGGGAGAAGGGAGAGGAGGAGGAGGAGGGGAAGGGAGAGAGGGAGGAGTGAGGGCCAGGAGAGGGAGAGGGGTGTAGTGAGGGGCTGAAAGGATTTAATTAAGTTAAAGTTATTAGACGGTGATATGGTGAGAGAGAGGAGGAAAGGGGAGGGAGGGGGGATATGATGGTCTTGTTTCAGAGAGAAAGAAAGAGTATACATGTGTGTGTGTGTGTGTGTGTGTGTGTGTGTGTGTGTGTGTGTGTGTGTGTGTGTGTGTGTGTGTGTGTGTGTGTGTGTGTGTGTGTGTGTGTGTGTGTGTGTGTGTAAGGCTTTTTTCTGTTGGTGAGGAGGGAGGGAGGAGGAGGAGGAGGAGGAGGGAGGGAGGGAGGGAGGGAGGGGGGGAGGGAGGGAGGAGGGAGATGGGAAGTAGGAGGGGAAGGAAGAGAATAGAGGAGATTAACCGCTTAATCAGAGAAATAATTCAAGGTAGGATTACATCTTTATCTCTGGTAAATTAGAAGGAAAATCCTACCCCGAAGCCAAGTGGATTACTTACAGGACTAAGAGTCGGGATTTATCAAGGTTGTCTCAACTTGTGCACGAGAAACAAAAAAAACTCCCCGGAAAAATCCCCAAAACATCAAAAAAAATCACCCTAAAAAGAAAAGAAATAAAAATAAACTAAATCATCAAAATAAAATCCGAAAAATCCCAGAAAAAAAAAAAAAAAATTGTGACTTTTGTTTTGACCTTGCACTCTTACTGCTGTGGGTGAGGATACAGACAGACATAAGGCGATAGAGATAACAAGGCAGAGAGAGAGAGGAGAGAGAGAGAGAGAGAGAGAGAGAGAGAGAGAGACTCATCAACCACACAATTAGCTGACAAGAGTTGGGTAATTAATAAGAGACTCAACCATCCGCCTCTCTACTGTGGGAAGGGAAGGAAAGAAGGGAGTGAGGAAAGGGAAAGGAGAGAGGGTGAGGGGGACAGAAGGAATGGGAGAGGGGAACTTCCACACCACTAACAAGAGGCGAACACACACACACACACACACACACACACACACACACACACACAACAACTGGGAAGAGGGAAGGAGCTATGGAGAGAGAGAGAGAGAGAGAGAGAGAGAGAGAGAGAGAGAGAGAGAGAGAGAGAGAGAGAGAGAGAGAGGTTAAAATTATTATGTGAGTAAAAGTATATAATAGAATGGCCTTAAGACTGGGATTTGTTTGTGTGTTTGTTTGTTGTGTGTTTGTTTGTTTGTTGACTTATTTTGGTCTCTTAGGCTTAGATGGTGTTTTTGTATGTTTGTTTCTGTGTTTGCTTGTTTCAGTATCTCAAAGGTTGGGAATTGTGTTTGATGTCTGCTTTGTTTGTTTGTTTGTTTGTCTGTTTCTGTGTATCTATCGTTTTCTTGCTATTTATTCCTCATTCCTGATCTCTCTTTCTCTAATGTATTTGTGTATTTAACTCTCTCTCTGTCTTTACCGTCTAAAAGTGACTCTCCACCACAGTGACATTCCCAAATTCATTGTCCAACCCACCGACCATTCCCAATTCCGGGACCTCACCACCAGTCAGCAGCTATCAGATTATCATAAATGTCTCTCTCTGAAATAAAAGCAAACAAACACAAGACGAAGACGAAAAAGAAGAAGAAGAAGAAGAAGAAGAAGGGCAAAGGAAGGAGGCGGAGAATGAAGTAATAGAAGGAGGAGAGGGAGGCTATTAAAGTGGGGGGAGAGTGAGAGAATGGAAGGAGGGAGGGAAATGAGATGGGGGTCGGGAAGAGTGAGGAGGTAAATGAAGGAAAGTGAAAGGAGAAGATAACTCTAGGGAAGAAGGGAATGAACGGAGGAGAGGATGGGGAGAATGAGAGAAGGAGGGGAGAGGGAAGAGGAAGTAGAATGAAGGAATGATAAGAGGGGGGGAACGAGGGAAGGAAAGAGATGATAGAGGGAGGAGTGTGAATGTGAAGAAGGAGGAGAAGGCTAAGGGATCGAGGGAAGTGACGAATAAGGAAACGAAGAAGAGAGTAAAGAGAGAAAAATGAAGGAGTTGGGAGAGAGACAGACAAGGAAAGGGGGATGAGGAAGTGAGAAATTTGTGGATAAGCGAGGTTAGAGATGGTGACGAAAGAAAAAATGAGAGAGAGAGAGAGAGAGAGTTTCCTTCCTCCCTCACGATGACACGGAGACAAGACACTCGAAGCGCAAGAATTAATAGCCTAAGTTGACATAGTTTCACCAGATAATATGCCCCCCAAAAAAAAAAAATCCAAATCATCCTCCTCTGGCATCTCCATCAGCCCTTGGACGCAGGTTTCACATTTCTTCAATTATTTAACCGATTTATTCCCCACTAAACATTCCCTAAATTTCCCTAACCAGAGGATATTGGTGACGACAAAGACAGCAAGAATAATTACCTCACACTGATGAACTCATTCGGGATCTCCATGCGACGCGAGTCAGGATCGATGGAGAGGTGGATGATGTGGAGGTGTTGTGTGTACGATAATCATCAAAATGATACGATACCGCCCCTCCTCTTTGTAAACACGTTGGGGCTAGAGCGGCCTGGGGTAAAATTATGTAGCCTGCAGTTAATAAGGGCTTATCACGCTTTTCCCTAGAGAAGTCAGGGACGGAATTTATATAATATTTTTTTTGCTCTCTCTAAATTGTTTTACGCATGATGAAGAGAGGATGGAAAATAATTAGGAGAGAGAGAGAGAGAGAGAGAGAGAGAGAGAGAGAGAGAGAGAGAGAGAGAGAGAGAGAGAGAGAGAGAGTTAAAAGAGAGAGAAAGAGAGTTAAGAGACAGACAAACACACAGACAGAGCTAAAGTGGGGGTGTAGGTAAAGGATTAAAACTAAATTTTCCCTCTTTTTATATATATATCATTCTCTATTTCCACCTTTACCTTCTTCTCGTTCACGTTTTGTTTCCTGTTCCCATAAATCCTTCAGTGTCTCTTCTTCCTCCTCCCTCACACTAATTGTCTTACACAACAGCAACAGTCATCATCATTCATTTCAATCCAACCAACAGTTTATTTTTTTTTACACCTGACTGTCACAAGCAACACTTAGTTCAACACTCACCACCTGTCATAGCTCTTGTTAGTGACAGGTGAGGTAGTTATTGTCATCTGTCATGGCTCTTATTCATGCCAAGTAGTTACCTGTCAGAGGCCATTACTGTCATTGCTATGGGTATTATTTATCTGCCCTTAGTGTTATTGTTATTATTATTATTATTATTATTATTATTATTATTATTATTATTATTATTATTATTATTATTATTAGTAGTAGTAGTAGTAGTAGTAGTAGTAGTAACAACATCAAGATCAAGTGTCCTAGCTTTGCGATGTATGTTGAAAATTCGTATAGGAATCCTTCAGACCTCTCCATAGTAAACAACAAGGCTCTCCGAGGTGATACCATCCTACAGTCGACCGAGGGAACAACACAGGGGGACCCCGTTGCAATGGCAATGTATGCAATAGGCCTATCAGTGCTCCAACAAGAAATAAAGTATGAAACAACTGGGGTCAAACAAGTGGCATATGCTGATGACCTCACAGGAGCAGGAAAAGTGGAGGACATCAAAAAGTGGTGGGACCTGGTAACATCGCGAGGTCCACATATAGGGTACCACCCTAACGCCAGCAAATCCTTCCTCATCGTGAAGCCAGATCATTATGATCGGGCTGTGGAGGTTTTCGGCGAAAGTGAGGTTAAAATAACTAAGGACGGCCAAAGACATCTAGGCGCAGTAATTGGCACTACGGACTTCAAGACCCAGTACGTAGGGGGAAAAGTGAATGAGTGGGTTAGCGAAATCCATGCTCTATCGGAGATTGCTAACACAGAGCCACATGCGGCCTTTGCAGCATTCACACATGGAGTCAAGCATCGTTGGAACTACCTGATGCGTACCATCCCTGAGATCCGACCTCTCCTCCACCCTTTGGAAGAAGCAGTCAGTGTCAAGTTCATTCCCAAACTAGTGAAACACCACGACTTAACCCTAGCAGAAA
>NW_024747682.1:285000-287500 GCF_018991925.1 Homarus americanus | reverse complement strand
CAAAAAGTTAAATAAAAAATAGACAAAATATAGAAAAATACTAACTAAAAAAAACACACAAATAGTATATACTGTACTCACATATACAGCGATGCCAGGTCGTATGTTTTTTTCTCCCCCCTGTTGTTTACATCTATAAGTGGCGGCCATCTTGAAACTGAAAAAGATGAAGGGACACTAAATATAAAACGGATCAATGAGTGAATAAAGTAAACAAAGGGAAATGAATAAAGAGTTAAATATTCCTAAATAAATAAATAAAAATAAAACAACAAAGGAATGAGAGGTAAGAATAAATAAAAGACAAAGAGAGAAACAGCAACAAATAAATATCAAATAAAGACAGACGAGAACAAATACATTATTATTTATACGGTGGACAAACAAATAAACATATAAGCACAAATAAATGGATAAATGTATAAATAATGAATAAATTATTAAATATTGAATAAATGGATAAATGTATGGAAGAGAAAATACATGTATAAATGTATAGATAGTGAATTGGTGGATAAATGTATAGATAATGAGTAAATGGATAAATATTGAATAATAAATGGATAAAGGTATGTTATGAATAAATGAATAAAAAATGAATAAATGTCTGGACGAAGATAATATGAGAAAGCTGTCACAGTTCTACCACTAAATGCCTTATATCTCTCTCTCGCTCACTTTCGCATTTTCCACATTCACTTTCTCTCTTATCATCACCCGCTCTCATCTCCTTATCACTCTCTCTCTCTCTCTCTCTCTCTCTCTCTCTCTCTCTCTCTCTCTCTCTCTCTAATTCACTTACACTATCTCCCTTTCATCACTTTGTCCTCATTTCCAAGACAAATTTTCTCTCGGTTTCTTACAATGACAAAATTAATAAGATTTTATTTTATTTTATTTATTTTAATTAAAGTAAAATGTTGGGTGACTAACCTGCATGTACCGGCAGGTGAGAAAAGTAAGTCAATGTAATTATGTGTTAATTGATGTATGAGAGGTTAAAGGGCACACACACACACACACACACACACACACACACACACACACACACACACACACACACACACACACACACACACACACACACACACACACACACACACACACACACACACACACACACACACACACACACACACACACACACACATCATACTAAACAAATAAGCTTTTGGTTACCTAATAAACTCTTGTCTGGTATGTCAATAAGTCTCTCTCTCTCTCTCTCTCTCTCTTTCTCTCTCTCTCTCTCTCTCTCTTTTTATCTATCTATCTATCTTTCTCTCTCTCTCTTTCGTCTTCCATCTCCTGTCACTACGTCTGCCTCTCCTCCTCCTCCTCCCTGTCTTATCCAACCTCTCCTCTTCTTCCCCTCTTCCCTCATTCTCTTCTTTTTTCCTCATTACCCTGTCCTAATTACCCTCTCTCTTTCTCCCCTTCATTTTCTCCTCATCCTTCCCTTCTCCTCTCTCTTTGTCTCTCTCGCCTCTCCTTCCTAATTACCCTCCCTCTCACTCTCCTGTCCTACTCTTCCCTTTCCCTCTCTCTCTCTCTCTCTCTCGTCTCTCTCTCCTTTCAAACTTTCTCCGTTCATTCTCCTTCTCTGTTCCTTTCCTTCCCCCCCTGCTCCACTCACCTTCCTTCCTCTCCCTCTTTTTCTCCTTTCTTCTCTCTTCCCCTATCCGTCTTCTCCTCCCTTGTTCATCCCAACCTTTTCTCCTTTCCCTCCTTCCTCCTAACATCTCTCTCTCTCTCCTCTCCCTCTCTCCTCATCTCCCTCCTCCCTCCCTTTCGCCCAGCATAGCCACCAAAAACCTCCTAAAGTAACCTTTCTTTATACCTACCTCTCTCTCTCACCTCCCCTCCTCCTCCTCCTCCTCCCTCTCCATCTTTCTCATCTACTGTAGTTCCCTAACCTTTTCCCCCTCCTCTATCTTTCTCTTCCCCAGGCCTCCTCCTCTCTCACCTCCTCACCCCCCCCTCCCTCCCACACGTCAAATACTCAGATATTTGAGGCAAAAAATAAAATAGTTCAATAATGGAGCGGCGTTACAAGGTCAGACGTCTCCAAAGTTTCTAAGGTAATTTTTCCCAACCATTTGACGTAGATGATTTAACCCTTTGATGGCGATGACTTAACCCTTTAACGATGATGATTAAACCCTTTGACGACGCTGATTAAACCCTTGGCGACGACAATTTAACCTTTCAGGACTCAAAGGGTTAACAGTGCCATTGCTTGTATACCTGCACTGTCTCTATATGCACTGTACTGTTCATGCTGAACCAATTGAAACAAGATAACGTAAATATTAAGTCCATAATTATACGTACCTGTCTACCTATCTATCTATACATATATATATAATGTTGTTGTGTGTGTGTGTGTGTGTGTGTGTGTGTGTGTGGACCTACTGGAATATAAGTATGTATGTATGTACCAGGTCACCAGGTAGAAAAGTTACACTTAGTTAAGCCTGCAGTAAGAGTGGTGGAACAG
>NW_024747682.1:262500-280000 GCF_018991925.1 Homarus americanus | reverse complement strand
TCCGCGAGTCTGGCGTAGAAACATCTTGCGCTTGGGCCCATCCCACCAGAGGTTGTGAACACTAGCGGAGTGAAGCTGCCTTGATCGACATTTTGAATTCTCTCCCCATATGCCCTTCTCTTGTCGTTCTCGTTCCTCCTATGTGCAGCATCGAGAGCTAGGTTACGGTGACAAACGGCCATGGGATCAAAAATCCTGATGTCGAAGAAGGCTCGCTGTCCCCGCGTCCAGAATCCTCGAGCACTGACGTCCACACGGGCTTCGTTAGATGTGTTTGAAGTCCTGTGTTGGAGGATCTCGCCATCCAGTGGAAGGAGGGTCGGTTCTACCATGACGTCCCGGCAGGTTTCCTTCAACATATTTGCTGTGAGATCCCTTACCTCGTCATGCCTCATGCATATGAAGCCCCCCTTCTTGCAAACCATGGCGTGATCGCCATCATAGGAATAGCCACACACGCATTGGGAGGGCAAACCATCTACTGGCCAACCGTACCTTAGAGCAATGGCATCTGTAAATTCTTGTTTGTTAAGGCTGAAACCATTTGCCCTTATCGGTAACGTAGTTAACCAGTTCGAGGCGCCCACCTCCTGCGCTATAGCTACTTTTTTTGTCAGATTTTCTGGAACCTGCAGCAATAATTGCTGCAACATGTCATTTTGGCAGTGCTGCCGATCTGTTGTAATGGATCTACGGATCTTATTAACTTCGCTGGTGTCCACTTCCCCTGTTGCATTCTGGGCTATTATGTGGTCAGTGAGGGCTGCCGTGAGCTTAAGTGAATTTTGATGTTCAGAGTCAGCAATCTCCTCTGGATTAGTTAGTCCCATCCCTCCCAGTCTTGGTGGAAGTGCAAGAAGTGTTCTTTCTACTGGGGTTAAGTCGTGGTGTTTCACTAGTTTGGGAATGAACTTGACACTGATTGCTTCTTCCAAAGGGTGGAGGAGGGGTCGGATCTCAGGGATGGCCTCCAATCTCCCCTATACATTCTTCACACCTTTTATTACCTAACTATCCTAATACAAAATTATTTATTTTAGCTGAGTTAGTTAAGCCACAGATCTATGCAGCATTCCGTGACTGTTGCCTCATAGTCTGCGGCTGTTCTTGCCTCAGGGGGCCGATGATCTTGTTCCCTGAGACCCAACCGAGCAGATCTGACCAGGCCACAACGAAAATTCAGGGTTGCTGCTTCTGTTGAGATAACACCTCAGCCAGTCTGGCATAGAAGCACCGTGCATTTAGTTCCATTTCACCCGATGTTGTGAACACCAGAGGAGTGAAGCTGCCTTGGGCCACATTCTGTGCTTACACTCTGTTCTTTTCGTTCTCGTTCCTACTGTGTGCAACCTCGAGGGACAGGACATAGTGACATGCAGCCAAGGGATCGAATATCCTGATACCAAAGAAGGCTCGCTATCCCTTCGTCCAGAATCCTCGACCACTGACGTCCACTCAAGGATCTTTGGTTGTGTTGACAGTCCTGTGAGTGAAACGCTCGCCATCCAGTGGGAGGAGGGTCAGTTCCAGTGACGTCACTGCATATCTCCTTCAACATAATCCCTGTGAGGTCACTTACTGCGTCGCGCCTCAGGGAACCTCTTTTTTGTACACCTTGGCATGATTGATGTAGTTGGGTGTTCCACACACTACTACTCCTACTACTACTACTATCATCATTATTACTACTATTACTATCATCACCACAACCACTACTACTACTAATACTAATCTACTACAATAACTACTATTATTACTATTACCACCATCGCCACAACTAATACTACTATTACTACTTCTACTACTGATAATAATTTATAAAAATAACAAAAACAATAATAAATACAAAAAATTAAACACAAACAGAAAAAAAATCCATTTAAAAGGGAATTCCCCCCTTACCACCATAAAGACAGTGTTGCCAACGCCGAGAACTCAACGTCCCCCCCATGATTAATGACCACTTTCTGTCGTGTAAAGTAGGGACCAGTGCTGCCAATATCGTAGAATTTTTACACCTTCAGCGAGGAGGAGGAGGAGGAGGAGGAGGAGGAGGAGGTGTATGTGTGTGTGTCAGGTGTGAAGTCAACAGGTAGCCTCATTACCTGAAGCCACTAAGGTTAAGGGGTGTTGTCGAGTATTGAGGTGGTTGGTAGTGCTGGCTCTGTTATAGGCAGGGGTAGTTCGCGTGACTGTCTATCGTTTGTTATTTGTCTGTCTGTCTCTCTGTCCGTCTGTTTGGTGACACTTTGGGTGTGACTGACTGACTGTTTGTGTATTAATGGCGTGGGACAGGAGTACAAGTGGTTATGCGCGCGCGATTGTGTATCTGTTCTAATGACACACACACACACACACACACACACACACACACACACACACCCTTCACTACAAGCAACCATCATAACGTGTTGGTACATGCTTTAAAGAGCCAGGTGGCGTGGGTCAGGTGTGTACAGGTGGCGTGGGTCGGGTTTGTACAGGTGTGAGGATAAAAAGTGAGAGTATTTACCTTGGTGACGTTGACTTACTAAACAGGTCACATCCCACCTCTCTCTCTCTCTCTCTCTCTCTCTCTCTCTACATACAACAATCAATTGGGGATATTACTTCTATCTCACTCTTCTCTTTTCTTCCCTCATTCCCCTCTCTCTCTCTCTTCTCTCTCCCTCCTATATCTCTTCCCCTCTGCCACTTCACCCTGGCATTTCTTTCCTCTTTCGCCTCTTCCTTCCCTTTTCCCTTTCCCAATTCTCCTTCCCCCCTTCCCCACTACATCCTTCCTGTCACCCATTTATCCTTCCCTCCTCTCTACTTACCTCCTTCCTACCTCTCGTCTCTCCTTCCCCTTCCCTCTTTTCTTCCTTTCCTTCCTTCTTTCATCCCTCCCTTCCCCGCTTTTCTTCCTTCCTTCCACTCCTCTTTTATTCCTCCCTCCTTTTCCTTCTTTCCTTGCTTCCTCCCTTCCCTTCTTTCCTTCCACTCATCTTCCCTCCTTCCCCTCGTCGCCTAAAATTAAGAAAACGAGGGGAAACAGGTACGGAGGTGGGGGGAAGAGGGAGGGGGGGGGAAGACTCAATTAGAGGGTCATATCCATCATTACCCTCTTCTCTCTTCTGGTACGTGGAGGAGGGAGAGGGGAAACGGGTAAGAGAGAAGAGACGATGGAGATGAAGGAGAGGGTGAGGTGGGAAGGGGATAAAGAGGGGTAGAAGAAAGGGGGGGAGGGAAAAGAAAAAAAATACGAGAACGGAAAGGGAGGAAGGGAAGGAGGAATAGTTAGGAGGGAAGGAAGAGTGGAAGAGCAGGAAGTGAGAGTAAAAGGAAGAAGGGAAGGGAAGGAGAGGACGGGAGGGAGAAGGGAAGGAAGGAAGAGGTAAGGGGGAGGGGGATAGGAGGAATGGAGAGGGAAAAAGAGAGGGGGAAGGATAAAGAACGGGAAGAGAGGTAGGAGAGGGGGAAAAGGGAAGAGGAAAGAGGGGAGGAAGGATAGGAGAGAGGGAAGAGGGGAAGAAGAAGGGGCGGTAAAGAGAGAGAGGAAGGGAGGGAGAGGGAAAAGGGAAAAGATGAGGCTAGAGTAACATTTTTAGTTCAACAACTTTATTGGCAAGATTTGGGTCCACATTTACCTCGTCTGAGTATAGTTCAGTCAGGGCCATCACAACCCAAACTAACTTATAGGAACCTACCAATAGCCAGTGACCACCTTCGGGGAAATGGAGGTGGTGTGATATTCGGTGATACTCAAAAGTAGTTTATAATCGATGAACAGACCGTCAGCCTTAATGTGTAAAGTGGTTTGTGATATTAAAAGATATGTGGTAACCGATAACAACCTTCGTATTGAACTTGTCTGGATTCCGTCCCGTGTTGGAATTAGGATACATGACCCTGTTGATCGATTGACCAATGAGGCAGCAGCACCAAAGACAATATTGACCGTGACCTTGGCCTATCCAATGCTGTACTTAACAACATATATACAAGTCAAAAACATGAACTCTGATCCTGAAGATGCAGAGAGACCTGGTAGTTATAGCATTAGTAAATAGGACAAGTTTTGTGACGAGAGGTACCGGTATGGCCAGCACAGGACAGAACCAGACAATGTGATGTAGTCGTGGCCAGAATTAGACGAAGGTATAGGTACAGCTGGCTAGTTAATGTACCGGAGCAGAAAGGAAGGGGGGGGAGGAGGATCAGGAGGGTATGGGAGAAGGGTAGGAATGAAGAGGGCTGGAGAGGAGAGGAGGGGGGAAGGGAGGAGGAAGAAAAGTGGTAAGGGAGGAAGGTATGTTAGGGGACAGTACCCACTATAACAATCACTATACTGCTACTCCCTGGTGACTACTGTACCCAGGTAACTATACATTTATACCTACACACCTGGCCGGGAGTGTCACCGTCTGGTCCAGTTGGGCCGTGTCAACTGTCATGAATGTTTCTTCTGTACACAGACTGACACACTCACCTGTGTCGCGGTAACATACTGAATTCTGGACCAATCCGCGTCTACACTACACTACACTACAGTACACTACAGTACACTACACTACACTACAGTACACTACACTACACTACACTACAGTACACTACAGTACACTACACTACAGTACAGTACAGTACACTACACTACACTACACTACACTACACCCTCAGTCTGTAAACGTGAAGTACACCTACATGATTCACACGGACTGATTTAAGTGAAGATGATGTGCTCTCCATTAAGCGTGCAGTAGTGGGTGTCGGCTAGCGTGTGGGTGTAGCTCATGACACCACGAGATTAGTGTCCCGCATAAATATGAACTGTGTATGTAAGTGTTGTGTGAGGAGTATTACACCCAGGTGACACAGACATGTGTAGTGTGTGTGTGGTACACCTGTGTAACACACTCACACAGAAAAGGTGGGAGGGGTAGTGTAATAAACTGACACACCTTACAATTTACCTCCAGGTTAAATATTTTCAGACACTCCCTCCATCACCTCTCACCCTCCTTCCCTCACCCCCTCTCACCTTCCCTCACCTTTCAGTAAAAAACACACATGAATTATTAATATCCCGGACAAGTTTTAGCATCAAGAACTCGATAGAAAGGTGTGTGTGTGTGTGTGTGTGTGTGTGTGTGTGTATGTGTGTGTGTGTGAGTGTGTGTGTGTGTGTGTCCACGGCCCTCTGTCAGCCAGGACCACATCTGTATCCCGCCTAAAGATTATAAATTCCAAAGCCAAACATCCCCGAGGTAGCGACACTCCCCGGGAATCGGTTCGGGGTCTCAGGTATATATTCGGATTATTCGGATTCTATATTCCGTGAGGCGTGGAATCTTTACATTATTTAGCGTGGTGGAAGAGTGTGTGTGTGTGTGTGTGTCCACTGCTGTGAGGGTTGATGTAACACCCTGGTATATAGGCTGTTCTGGTGGCAACCATTGATTGGTTTCAGGACCTCCCCCCCCCACCACTCTCCCTCCATTGACACAGAGTATAAACACGCGACCCGTCAGAGTCCGACTCTCTTTTGCGTGTTATTGTTTTGATTGTAGATATTTTTGGTATCTATGGAACTCCGTTAATAAACAATGCAGACATATACATAGGGGTACTCTTATATATGTTCTACTTAACTATATTAAAACTTTACAATATCGATATAAACAAAACGTTAAATAACCATACAGAAGAAACTGTTGTTGTGTTATATAGAGTGTGAGTTAAGCCAACATGGCGGCCATCAGTGTAGCTTCTCGGTATAAACAATGACTCGTTTATGGTGACCGATGACTGTGTACCGCCACTAGCCTCAACAACCTCTCTCTCTCTCTCTCTCTCTCTCTCTCTCTCTCTCCCTCTTAAAAAAAAATATATATATATATATAACGTATAAACAACACTGAAATAAATACAAATAAGATAAAACACAACTTTGATTTTACTAGACCTGTTGTTGATAAAATAATTCACCACAGCGCAACACGGAATCATATCGTAAATCTCTCTCTCTCTCTCTCTCTCTCTCTCTCTCTACTTCAGTCTTTAATGTGTGACAAGTAATATATTTCTTGCATTAAGACTTTTTTTCCTTGTCTTCATCAGTCACTTCGGGGTGTGTATGTATAACTCTACACTATGTATACTGCATATCCCAGGTATGTATGACAGGAGAACAGGACGAGCTAGAATGTTTATGCCTGGGATGTATGTATGTATGTATGTGTGTATTTATGTATGTATGTGTGTATGTATGTATGTGTGTATGTATGTATTTATGTATGTATGTGTGTATGTATGTATGTATGTATGTATGTATGTATGTATGTATGTATGTATGTATGTATGTATGTATTCTCGCTGACATCAACTCTAGGAGCATCGAGGCTGCCATTATCCGTGAACAACTACGCTGGACTGGCCATGTTACCCACATGGACGACAGTAGACTGCCAAAGCAGCTACTTTACAGTCACCTAACGAATAGTAAAGGTAACGCTGGCGGGCAACTGAAAAGGTATAAGGATAGTCTTAAGACAAACCTGAAAAAGTGCCAAATCGACCCCCTCACCTGGGAGACGATTACTCCACACCGTGACGCTTGGAGGAGCACCACACGAGGTATCAATATTTTTTAGTTAGCCCGACTGCATACAAGGCAGACAAGCGCCAACGCCGGAAAGACGCTACCGCCACCCCTCCCGCACTAGTTGTAACCCTCCACACATGCAACACATCTATGACCAACTCTGCCGGTCCCGTATCGGCCGCTAGTCACCTCAGAGCTCACCAACAAAGGTGACATCCTTAATAACTCATATCATTGTATCATAGCTGCATGATCGTCATACTCGATTCCGAGTGACAGCAAAGTAGTAGTAGTAGTAGTAGCAGTAGTGTGTGTGTGTGTGTGTGTGTGTGTGTGTGTGTGTGTGTGTGTGTGTGAGGTTACAGATCTCCTGGCCTCCCCCAAATTAGGTCATCAAGTAACATCCTCCAACCCAGTTCCTAGTGTCTATCCTCCCTCATATCTATCCTCGCTCATGTCTATCCTCCCTCATGTCTATCCTCCCTTCTCTCTATCCTCCCTCATGTCTATCCTCCCTCATATCTATCCTCCCTTATATTTATCCTCCCTCATGTCTATCCCCTCTCATGTCTATCCTCCCTCATATCTATCCTCCCTTATATTTATCCTCCCTCATGTCTTTCCTCCCTCATATCTATCCTCCCTCAATATCTATCCTCCCTTATATTTATCCTCCTCATGTCTCCCCTCTCCTTGTCTATCCTCCCTCATATCTATCCTCTCATGTCTATCCTCCTTCTCTCCCTATCCCCTCTCATGTCTATCCTCCCTCATATCTATCCTCCCTTATATTTATCCTCCCTCATGTCTATCCCCTCTCATGTCTATCCTCCCTCATATCTATCCTCCCTTATATTTATCCTCCCTCATGTCTATCCGCTCTCATGTCTATCCACATAAGTTCTTCTCTCTATCTTTACGACCATTCCCCCAGTCATCCCTATCCGCACTCTCCCTGCCTCCCCATCCCACATTTCCCTCCCACAGTGCTGATTCACTTTCTACCTTAACTCTCCCACACACGTACCTCCCATCCCACGTTTCATTCCTCACCCACTTTACCTCTTCTACACTCCTCCTAACCCATCCCATATTTCCCTCCCACAGTAAAACAAGTTGAAGAGAGGCCTAACCTAATCCCAGGCACGAGACTTTTACATAATGGATCTAAGAATCACTTATTTCCTTCCCCGTGAGATGAAACACACGCTGGTTCTCGCTCAATTCCTTTCCTTTATTGTGGGAAAGAGAGAGAAAGAGTAGGAGGATATGTGGGAGGGTGTGTGGGAGAGTGTGTTAGAGGATTATGAGGGAAAGATTCATTTCCCTTATTGTGGGAAAGAGAGAGAAAGAGGAGAAGGATATATGGAAGAGTATGTGGAAGGGTATGTGGAAAGGGATGTGAAAGGAATGTGGTAGTGCTAGATATATAAATTACACAGTATATATAATAAGGTCTTAGCTACTGAAATATTACAGCAACGGTTCATCAATATTACAGCAACGGTTCATCAATATTACAGCAACGGTTCATCAATATTACAGCAACGGTTCATCAATATTACAGCAACGGTTCAACAATATTACAGCAACGGTTCATCAATATTACAGCAACGGTTCATCAATATTACAGCAACGGTTCATCAATATTACAGCAACGGTACATCAATACTACAGCAACGGTACAACAATACTACAGCAACAGTACAGCAGCAGGGAGAAATATTACAGCAACGGTACATCAATACTACAGCAACAATTACAGCAGCGGGAGAAGTAATACAGCAACGGTACATCAATATTACAGCAACGGTTCATCAATATTACAACAACGGTTCATCAATACTACAGCAACAGTACAGCAGCGGGAGAAATATTACCGCAACGGTACATCAATATTACAGCAACGGTACATCAATATTACAGCAACGGTTGATCAATATTACAACAACGGTACAGCAACGGTACATCACTATTACAGCAACGGTTCATCAATATTACAGCAACGGTTCATCAATATTACAGCAACGGTTCATCAATATTACAGCAACGGTTCATCAATATTACAGCAACGGTTCATCAATATTACAACGGTTCATCAATACTACAGCAACAATAGTACAGCAGCGGGAGGAAATATTGCAACAGCATTGCATCAATATTACAGCAACGGTTGATCAATATTACAACAACGGTACAGCAACGGTACATCACTATTACAGCAACGGTTCATCAATATTACAGCAACGGTTCATCAATATTACAGCAACGGTTCATCAATATTACAGCAACGGTTCATCAATATTACAGCAACGGTTCATCAATATTACAGCAACGGTTCATCAATATTACAGCAACGGTACATCAATATTACAGCAACGGTACATCAATATTACAGCAACGGTTCATCAATATTACAGCAACGGTTGATCAATATTACAAGAGGGTTACATCAGCCGTCATCAGCAGCAACAGAAAATCAATGGTTCACACTGGTTAAATAATTCACGGTATCAACAAACGTAACGCCGAGGATATTGACCATCAAGACAACTGTGGTAAATGTGGTGATGTGGTAGTGGTGTGGTGGTGGTGGTGTGGTGGTAGTGGTGTGGTGGTGGTGTGTTGTGTGGTGTGTTGTGGTGGTGGTGTGGTAGTAGTTGTGTTAGTAGTGTTACTGGTGGTGTGTGGTGGTGGTGGTGGTGTGGTGGTGTGGTGGTGGTGGTGTGTTGTGTGGTGTGTTGTGGTGGTGTGTTGTGGTGGTGTGGTGGTGGTGGTGCTGTGGTAGTAATGGTATTGGTGGTGTGGACATACTCCCTTTCCTCTTCCTCCTTCTCCTCCTCCATTCTTCTTTTCCTCCTCCCTTCTTCCTCTCCTCCTCCATTCTTCTTCGCCTTCTCCATCTTCTTTCCTTTCTCTCATCCTTCATTCTTCTTCTTCTTCTCCTACTCCTCCCCCTTTCTCTTCCTCCTCCATTCTTCTTCTCCTCCTTTATTTTTATCCCCTCCATTTTCTTCCCTTTCTCTTCTCCATCCTTTTCCTTCTCTTCCTCCTCCTTCTATTTTTCCTCCTCCTCCTTCTCTTCCTCCTCCTTCTCTTTCCCCTCCTCCTTCTCTTCCTCCACCTTCTTCTCTCCTCTCTCTCCTCCTTCTCTTCCTTCTTCTCTCTCCCCTCCTCCTCCTCCTTCTTCTCTCCCTTCTCTTCCCTTCTTCTCTCCCCTCCTCATCCTCCTTCTCTTCCTCTTCCTTCTTCTCTCTCCCTCCTCCCTCCTCCTTCTCTTCCTTCTTCTCTCTCCCCTCCCCCTCCTCCTCTCCCCCTCCTCCCTCCTCCTTCTTCCTTCTTCTCTCCCCTCCCTCCTCCTCCTTCTCTCCCCTCCTCCTTCTCTTCCTTCTTCTCTCTCTCCCTCTCCCCTCCTCCTCCTTCTCTTCCTTCTTCTCCTCCTCTCCTCCTCCTTCTCTTCCTTCTTCTCTCTCCCCTCCTCCTCCTCCTCGCCGTATAACAACAATCAGGTGAGTCTCCTGGACACAAACTTCATCACAACAGCACTGAGCAACACTCCGACAGTCTTACACTAATTTGCATACACTGTCAACACGCCTAACTTACACTGACACAAAAACCCTTACACTTACACAACCATAACTTACACTTACACAAACTTACACTTACACAAACTTACACTTACATAATCATAACTTACACTTACATGATCATAACTTACACAATCATACTCACACTTACACACAAACCTTCACACTTACACAACCTTAACTTATACTTACACAAACTTAACTCACACTTACACACTCTTAACTTATACTTACACAAACATAACTCACACTTACAAAACAATAACAAACACTTAACACTGTACGCATGACATAACTCTCTGAGTACATTTAATAACCTAACCTCATGAGTACGATAACTTAACCCCTTGACTATGATAACTGAAGTCGTACTCAAGGATGCTAAATCGTACTCAAAGTGTTAAATCATCGTACTCAGAGGGCACAAAGAGTACATTATAGAACTGTTTCCTCCTTAAACCTATCTTGAGTAATGTCACCCTTAGGTATTGACTTTACATCCCTATCTATACTTCCCATGACCTCTTGACCTGACCCCAATCTGTGCCAGCCAATAAAGGTCAAATTAACAGAACATCACCTTGTCTCTTGAGTCTTACAGGATGATACTCCTAAAAAATTTATATTCACAACATTCAATCGACGTAATCATATCCCAATTGACCTTACGTATGAACTTTGACCTGACCTCTTACTTGATCTGGGACATGTTCAGGAGATACGCCTTTAGCTGAGGTGATTCTACTAAGTACTATTACTTGAGAGACGCGACTAATTCACATCATTTCAAAGCCACTGTATCTCCTGACCTCTGACCTGACCCCCGTATGTGTGTGTGTGTGTGTGTGTGTGTGTGTGTGTGTGTGTGTTGAGCACGTCACAAAATCTGATCTTAATTCATGTAAAGGGAGATCTGCTTGACGCTGACATTCTCTCTCTCTCTCTCTCTCTCTCTCTCTCTCTCCCCTCCTGTATATCCTCCGTCACTTCAACATCAAGGTGTGTGAGCTGAGAGCGTCACACACACACACACACACACTCTCAGCATCAAGGTACGTGCACTGAGAGAGAGAGCTGAGAGCGTCACACCTGCACCACTGTACTTCCCTCTTCACTCCAGTCAGGTAATTTAATATCCGCTCACCTGTCTCATTATACCTGGCGGACTTCATGACCTTCACACCTTTACTTACAACAGGTATTTCTATATCTAAATACACTTAGAAGATAAAACAGACTTAATTTAGATATATAATTACTGTAGATACTCGCCCATAGACAGACAGACAGATAGACAGATAGATATAGATAGATAGATAGATAGATAGATAGATAGAAGGGTGGGGGAAAAAAGGGGACGGGGGTAAAAGAAAAGAGGGGTCAGGGGTGCGGGTTAAGGAGGGGAGAGAAAAGGGGGGGTAAGGGGAAGAGAGAGAACACGGCCAAAGGAAGAGGGGAGAGGGTGAGGAGGAGAGGGGGTGGGGGGAGGAGGAGGAGGTGGTGAAGAGGACGAGAAGGAGGGAAGGAGAAGGTGAGGAGAAGAGGGAGAGAAGTGATTGAGAGAAGAAGGGGAGAGGATGAGGTGGAAGGGTTTAAAGGGAGAGTGAGGGAAGGGGGCAATGATTAAGGGTAAGTGCTAAGGGGTTAAGGTGAGGTAAAGTATAAGGTATAGTAAGGTAAGGGGTGAGGTGACAGGGGTAATGGGTAAGGTAAAGGATAAGGGAAGGAGTAAGGGATAAGGTGAAAGGGGGTAAGATAAAGATAAAATGATAAGGTAAGGGGTAAGGGGTAAAGGGTAACGGGTAAGATCAAGGATACGGGTTAATGGATAAGGTAAAGGGTAATAGTTAAAGTAAAGGGTAAGGGTTAAAGGGTAAGGTAAGGGGTAAGGGGTGGTGAGATCAAAGGAGGCTGAGAACAGTCTGTGGACAGCGTCAGATTAATTAACCGAGACCACCTTAAGATCTCTCTATATATTCTTCACCTCACTTAATGGCATCTTTCTTCAACCTTTCACTTTATCACACTGAGCCTCTACCTCACTAAACACGGAGAGGAGAGGGAGAGGAAACAGGGAATTAAACGAGACAAGAGAGAAAGAGAAAGAGAGAGAGAGAGAGAGAGAGAGAGAGAGAGAGAGATTAAAAAATGAGCAAATAGAGTAGAAAAACAAACCAAAAGAAGAAGAAGAGAAGAAGAAGAAGAAGAAGAAGAAGAAGAAGAAGAAGAAGCCAAAATAGGCCAGCTACAACAAATAAATAGAAGAAATAAGGGGGCTGAAGAAGAAGAAGAAGAAAATAAATAGAAGAAGAAGAAGAAGAAGAAGAAGAAGAAGAAGAAGAAATAGCTAAAGAAGAAGGAAGAAGAAGAAGAAGAAGAAGGAAGAAGAAGAAGAAGAAGGAAGAAGAAGAAGAAGAGGAAGAAAAAGAAGGAAGAAGAGGAAGAAAAAGAAGGAAGAAGAGGAAGAAGAAGAAGGAAGAAGGAAGAAGAAGAAGAAGAAGAAGGAAGAAGAAGAAGAAGAAGGAAGAAGAAAAAGAAGAAGAAGAAGAAGAAGAAGAAGGAAGAAGAAGAAGAAGAAGAAGAAGAAGAAGAAGAAGAAGAAGAAGAAGGATTTGGGGAGCGTCAGTGAACCGAACAGTGTAATAAGTGAGAGGAAGGGGAGAGGCGTAAAAGTGAAAGAGGAAGTGAGAAGGGGGCCAAGGAAGAGGAACATGACATAGGAGGAGAGTAATGATGCAGAAGTGAAGAGTGAATGAGAGAGGGAGAGGAAGGAGAATGAGAGAGGAAGGGAATAAGACACACAGACACACACAAAGAGAAACGCGGTGATGAGGGCAAGGAGAGAAATGTAAAGAAAGAAAGAAAGAAAGAGAGGGAATGGAATAGGATGATGAGAAAACAATACGTAGGGATAGATGATAGATAGATAGATAGATAGATAGATAGATAGAAAGGGCAAGGATGATAATGATGATAAAACAGGGAATAGGGGAGCGAGGGAAAGACGGGAAAGACAGTGACGAGGAATTGATAAAAAGAAAGAAGATGAGAAATAAAAAAATGAGACAGAAACAAACAGAGAGAGACAGACAGACAGACAGACAGACAGACAGACAGACAGACAGACAGATTAAATAATAGAAAAAAGGAAAATAGGAATAACAAAGAAACAAAGAACGAAAATAGAAAATGAAGGAGAGAAAATAAGAGGAAAAAAACAAATCAGAGAACTAGAATAAATTGAAGAAAAAGGGATGTAGGAACGAGAGAGATAACGATATATGGAAGGGAGAAAGAAAACGGGGAATAGGAGAGAGAAGAAGAGAGGTAAAGCAAAAGGGAAATGAGAGATAGCTAGATACAGTATATAGGTAGAGAGAGAGAGAGAGAGAGAGAGAGAGAGAGAGAGAGAGATCAGATAGAATGAGAAAGAGAGAGAGAAAGTGAGAGATGAGACAAAGAGAATATTTACACAGGGGGAGTGAGAGAAGAAATAGACTTAAGTCGAAAGAAGGAAGGACGAAGAGGGAGGAAGACAAAGATGGGTAAAACAAAGGAAGAGGGGAGAAGATGGAGAGAGGGAAGGAAGAAGGATTGATAAAGAAACGCGAGAGAGAGAGAGAGAGAGAGAGAGAGAGAGAGAGAGAGAGATAATGGATAAAGTGAAGGTGAATAAGCAATCGACGAATGGTAGACAAAAGGAAGGCAGGAATAAAAGCAGGTGTAGAGAACGTATAAAAGGAAGCAGGAACTAGAAGAAAAGATAATAAAGAGATTAAATAGAGGAGATAAAGAGAAAATAATAAAATAAAATAAATAATGATAATCTTAGCCTCTCTCTCTCTCTCTCTTTATCTCCCTCTGTGTCTCACTCTTTCTCCCCCTATGTCTCTTTCTATTTATTTCTCTCCGTGTCTCACTTTCACTCCATATCTCTCTTTCTCTCCCTCCGTGTCTCTTCTATCTCCATCTCTCACTACCTCTGAATACCACAGGATAACAGAGTCAAAATCATTGTCAAGCTCAGTTAGTTTTCTCTCCTCTCTCTCTCTCTCTCTCTCTCTCTTCTCCTGCCTCTTATTTATCCGAGTTTTACCTCTTCCTCCCTACGCCATCTCCTCTCCGTTCCCTTGTCACCCTTTCGTATATTGCTCATTCTTTCTGTTCTCCCCTTCTCTCTCTCTCTCTTTTCTCTCTCCCCTCCTTATCTTTATCATTTATCTCTATTTAGCTGTATTTATTTATTTTGTCTATATCCATATCTCTCTCCCACACAAACAAACGCAAAAAACTACGATAAACACAAAAACAAACACACAAACAACCACACACACATACACACACATAAACACAAATATACACACAAAAACACAAATATACACACAAAAACACGTACACACACACACACACACACACCTATTGAACCGTAAATAAGGTGCCACTCTTACACAACCCGGCACCACAACAAACAATAAGGTAATTTTCACCCTCACCTCTCTTAATTATGGTCATCAAGGTATGCCGTTTCCGCTGCCATCTAATTAACAGGTGTGTATAAACAGGTAAGACAATAAGCTGTACACAAACAAAACTCAGGTATTTATATGAAGGAAAAAAATCGTTCAGAAAAGACAATGTATGTATGTATGCGTGTATGTATGTATGTATGTATGTAGGTATATGTGTATGTATGTATGTATGTATGTAGGTATATGTGTATGTATGTATGTATGTATGTACAGTATGTATGTTTGTATATCTTTTTTCCTCTCTTTCGTTCCTCCCTCTTTCCTCTCACTCTTCCTCCTTTTATTTTTCCCTCCCTCTGTTTCTCTCTGTACCTTCCGCCCTTCCCTTTTGTTTTCTCCTCTCCCTCCAACAGTCCTTCCCTTCTCCTTACCCTCTCCCTCCTCACCCTCTTTCTCCCTCCCTCCGTCCCTCCCTGATCAGTATTCCAGGACCCCCATCGTGTATTTCACAAGTTTGGTGGCTCTCTCTCTCTCTCTCTCTCTCTCTCTCTCTCTTCCTGTGACCAAGAAATTGACAGGGTGGGAAGGGAAGGCAAGGGGGAGGGAAGGAAGAAGGAAAGGAGTTGGAAGGGATTGAGGAGGAGAAGGAGGAGGAACAATAAAGGAGAAAGACTGGCGAAGGAGGAATAACAGTGACGGAAGAGGAATGGTGCAGAAAGAATGTTAAGGGAAGAGGAATGGAAAGGTAGGAGATAAAATAGACGAAAGGAAAGACAAAAAGGTGATGGAAAGGAGGAGGAAGTGAAGGAGATGAAAGAGGTGTGCGGAAGAGAGGGCAAGGAGGTGATGGGAAGGGGAGGAGGGGATAAGGAGAGGAGAGGAGGGGAGGAAAGGAGGGGGGAGGGGAGGTGAAGGGAAGGGGGAGGGGAGAATGTAATAGTGTGAGGGTCTGTCTGGGTTGGCGGACGTGGGAGGGAGGGAGAGAGGGGGGAAGGAGGGGAGGGGCGGATAAATGAGATGGAGGAAGGAGGGCAGAAGGAGAGGAGTGGAGTGGGGGAGGTGAGGCAGAGAATTGGTGGTGGTGGTGAGGTGGGGTGGTGGTAGTGGTGGTGGTGGTGGTGGTGGTGGGTGGTGGTGGTGTGGTGGTGGTGGTGGTGGTGGTGGTGGTGGTGGTGGTGATAGTAGTGGTGGTGGTGATGATGGTAGTGGTGGTGGTGGTGGTGGTGATGATTGTATGGTGGTGGTGGTGGTGGTGGTGGTAGTGATTGCGGTAGCGGTGGAAGTTATAACAATGGTGGTAGTGGTAGCACAGTGGTAGTGTTGATAGTGGTAGCGGTGCTGGTAGTGGTGATGGTGATAGTAATAGTGGTACGAGAGGAGGAGGAGGAGGAAGAGGAGGAGGAGGAAGAAGAAGGAGGGGAGGAGCTCGAAGGCCATCCCAGGCGAAACCAGTGTTGACAAAACATAACTCTGGGGCAAGAGGAGGAGAGGAGAGGGGGAGGAGAGGGAAGGAGAAGTGGAAGGAAGAGGGAGAGAGAGAAAGGGAGAGAGAGGGAAGGATGAGAGGGAGAGGGGGGAAGGATGAGATGGAGAGAGGGAGAGAGAAAGAGGGAGTAGGAGAGATGGAAAGAGAGAGGAGAGGGGAGAAGTTTTAGTTAGTTTAACAAATTTATTGGCAAAGCTTGGAGTACAGTTTGCCTATTCTGAGTAATTCAGTCAGGTCTTGACACTGAGGGTGGTATCACTTTTCACTGCCACGCAGGACAGAGGTTCATACACAAAGAAATACATCATATTCATTAACAGCTATAAATGTATAGAGGTCGGATTCATGTGGGTAATGTCACTGTTCACTGCCACGCAGGACAGAGGTTCATACACAAAAAAATGCATCATATTCATTAACAGTATATATAGGTCAGAGTCATGTGGGTGATGTCACTGTTCACTGCCACGCAGGACAGAGGTTCGTACATAAAGAAATACATCATATTCATTATCAGTATACAGTATATAGGTCAGAGTCATGTGGGTGATGTCACTGTTCACTGCCACGCAGGACAGAGGTTCGTACATAAAGAAATACATCATATTCATTAACAGTATACAGTATATAGGTCAGAGTCATGTGGGTGATGTCACTGTTCACTGCCATCATATTTATTAGCAGTATATATAGGTCAGTGGTTCATATACATTGGACGTCATATTCTAATTGAAGACTAATCAGTGTGGGCTAGCAGCAAATTTGGGATAAACAGCAAGAATGTCCTCAAGCACCCCTGATTCAATGTAGTAATTACAAAGTTCAAGTTACAATAAGTCAGGTGGCCTGAAGTCTTTGACAGTGTCACATTCAATAATATAGTGTTCAAGTGTATGCTTTAAAGGTTTATCACAAAGTTTACATGCTGAGTGTTCCGGTATGGGTACAGCGTTATTAACTTGCCGGATGTGTCTGTATCCTAGCCTAATTCTGGCCACGACTACATCACATTGTCTGGTTCTGTCCTTATGCTGGCCATACCGGTACCTCTCGTCACAAAATTTCTCATATTTACTAATGCTACAACTGTCAGGTCTCTGCATTTCTCAGTTCTTCTAGATCAGAGTTCATGATTCTGACTTGAATGTTTTTAAGTACAGCATTGGACAGGCCAAGGTCACGGGGAAAAGGGTGGAGAGGGGAGAAAGGGGAAAGAAAGGGAAGGAGAATGGGAGGAAGAGAATAAGAAAGGGGAGATGAGAGGATGGGGAGAGGGGGGAGAAAAGGACTCTCCCCCTCTCTCCCCTTCGCTGACTGACACGAGTAAACACTATCCTCCCCCTCCCACTCACTCTTTACTCCTCCCTCTCCC
>NW_024747682.1:232500-257500 GCF_018991925.1 Homarus americanus | reverse complement strand
TGTGTGTGTGTGTGTGTGTGTGTGTGTGTGTGTGTGTGTGTGTGTGTGTGTGTGTGTGTGTGTGTGTGTGTGTGTGTGTGTGTGTGTGTGTGTATGTGTGTGTGTATGTGTGCGTGTATGTGTGAACTTTTCTAAATAATAATTAACCTTTAAGCATTTTATTCTGGCTAATGACTTAATGTGTTAATAATAAAGTGATAATCTGAATAATAATCACCGCAATAATAATAAAAACTAAATATGATGCGAACATATACCAACCCTTAGGTAAACATCCAATTAGTGATCCTGTTACTGTAAATTATTGTGGTCACCGCTGCAGGCGAGTTAGCTCATCGTTTTCTTTACCTCTCGAACCGTTACCATGGTTATTTGGTTAATTTAGCCACAATCTCCACCAAAAGTTTATCATAAGGACCTTGTTTCATGTTGGTCAAGCCTGTATAGTTTGAGGGAAATCCGCAAACACGCTATAGAGTTATTTTGAGGACAAACAGACAGGGTAATATTGACAATGTCTATCACCAATATGTCACGGGTTCGAGTCCTGCTTGGCCCAGACATATGTGAGAAGGGAGTTATCAGGAGAGAACTTGGTGATGAATTTGACGCAAGCAGACAAGTGCAAACAGGCTTTAGTCGATATATTTCTACCATAATGAGATGTATTGCGTAAAACTTGTATATGGAGCAAGTAACAACATCACTAGATTACAAGATGTTGTAATTGTTAGACTAAGGTTAGGATACAAGTACTTCTAGCAGTATGTTCCACAGGCAGACGTGAACAAAACTAAATGTAAAGTGTGTGGCCAGACATATGGCCACACACTCCTACACTACGTCTCAGACTGTGAGGAAAGAGGACATTTTAGGGACAGGTCCAGGCACACTGTGTGTTAAATGGCACAGCACTTTATCTCTGATGGCAAGACAGCCGACCTATTAAGATTGTAATTTTTTTTTGCACATAGTAGCTATATCAGTTCCTGAACCAAACACACAATGTGCTTGAATACCTCTTACGCAAATGTGAATAACAAAATGTGCGGCCAGACATATTGCCTCACACTCCTGTACTCACGCAGTTGCTAATCAGTTACCCTCTACAGTATGTAGTGTACAGAACTAAAACAATTTATTTGAAAAACTCTGTAACATTCAATACCGTAATATCCTGACCACTGAGGACTGTTATGCAAACCCTTTGTAAAGTCCACTCTGTAGTCCCTTTACGCTACCACTACACAACATAAGTATAAAAATCTACGCTGTAAGGAGGCAAAAAAAATATAATTCACACGCACAAAAACAAACTCCCCACCCACAAACACCCCACACACACACCCTCCCCCCCACACCTTCCCCACCCATAAACACCCCACACACACACCCTCCCCACCTTCCCCCCCCACACACACCCTCCCCCCACACCTTCCCCACACACACCCCCTCCACCCCACACACACCTCCCCACACACAGACCCACCCCCACACAGAGCCTTGTTGACTCACCGTGTTTACAATAAACACTCCACCACCAAGGTCTGTATTTCTTTCCCAACACATTTAATAAAGGATAAGGAGGCGCCTGTTTAATTACCGCCTTGTTTATCTCTTATTGGCCTTTGATAGATAGATACAAAGATAGATAGATAGATAGATAGATAGATAGATAGATAGATAGATGAAGAAAAAGAGAGAAAAAATATTCAGATTTGGGAAACGTAAGTAGACAGTTGAAGATGAAGATAAATTTAGAGAAAAGATAAAGAAAGAAAGAAAGAAATTCACTTACCTATTATATCATTTAATTCATTCATTTAATCTCCAAATTATTTTATTATTATTCCTTATACATACATACATACATACATACATACATACATACATACATACATACATACATACACACTCTATGTTTGTGTGTTTAAGTAGGGGTTAGTGTTAAGTAACTACAGTAGTATTTTTGGCTCTTTATAAGTCTCATGTAAGTAGCGGTTTAAGTTTTTCTACGTGTTTAAGTAAGCACTATTTTATGACTATCTAAAGCTTTAAGTAAGTACAGCTTAAGGGTTTATATATAGTGTTTTAAGCTTTTTTATAAGTGAAATAAGTAGTGTTTTGTTTTATAAGTTGTGATAAGTAATGTTTTAAGACAATATAAAGTTTTAAGTAATTAGTGTTTTAAAACTTTAAAGGTTTACGTAAAGTTTTAAGACTAAGGGTTTAAGCAATTTGTGTTTTAATCCTGTACAGTGTTAAAGTGGAAGTGTTTTAAGTTCTCGTCAGCATAAACCGCACAAAATAAAACCTAGCCTAAGCTAACCAAACCACACGAAATAAACCCACAGTAAACCGAACCTAGCCTAGCCTAACCTAACCCAACATAACATAAACCACGCTGAATAAAACTACAATTAACCTAACCTAACATAAACCACGCTGAATAAAACAACAACAAACCTAACCTAACCTAAACCACGCTCAATAAAACCACAGTAAACCTAACCTAACATAATCCACGCTGAATAAAACAACAACAAACCAAACCTTAACCAAAACTAACCTAACCTAAACCGAGCTGAATAAAACTACAATAAACCAAACCTAAACCACGCTAAATAAAACCACAATAAACCTAACCTACCCTAACCTAAACCACGCTGAATAAAACCACAGTAAACAAACTCTAGATCCTATAAGTTTAATGGCTAAACCGGACAGCGGGAGGGGGATGGAGGAGGGGCGGAGGAAGGAGGAAGATGGAGGAGGGGGAAAGAGAGATGTGAAGAGGAAGATGGAGGGGGGGAAGGGAGGGAAGATGGAGGGAAGGGTGATGGAGGAAGGTGATGGAGGAGAGGGAGGAAGATGGAGGAGGAAGTACACAAGTTTTAAATGAACCTCCATAAGGTGATCTCAGGTGTATGGCATAATGACGACCTCTTACCTGGGTATATTTTATTGATTAATATATTACAGGTAGTGGAGGTACAGGTAGTGGAGGTACAGGTAGTGAAGGTACAGGTAGTGAAGGTACAGGTAGTGAAGGTACAGGTAGTGGAGGTACAGGTAGTGGAGGCACAGGTACAGGTAATGGGAGGTACAGGTAGTGGAGGTACAGGTAGTGGAGGTACAGGTGGTGGAGGTACAGGTACAGGTAGTGGAGGTAGTGGAGGCACAGGTACAGGTGGGTGGAGGTACAGGTGAGTGGAGTGCAGGTACAGGTAGTGGAGGAGGTACAGGTAGTGGAGGTACAGGTAGTGGAGGGACAGGTACAGGTAGTGGAGGCACAGGTACAGGTAATGGGAAGTACAGGTAATGGGGTCAGGTGCAGGTAGTGGAGGCACAGGTACAGGTAATGGGAGTACAGGTAATGGGAGGTACAGGTGGTGGAGTGCAGGTACGGGTAGGTGGGTACAGGTGGTGGAGGCACAGGTACAGATAATGGGAAGTACAGGTAATGGGGTACAGGTAGTGGAGGTACAGGTACAGGTAGTGGAGGTACAGATAATGGGGGTATGGGGTACAGGTAGTGGAGGCACAGGTACAGGTAGTGGAGGTACAGGTACAGGCAATAAGGAACACCTCCAGAACAAAACACTGTAGGAGGAAGTAAAAGATGAGCAAAAAAAGGCACAAACAAAAATGTTGGACGACCTAGGCTGGAAGGACCTGAAGCTGGGGTGAGGTGGAGGAGCTGGACCTTCCTTATGTAATGAAAAGCTGCCAGCACTCGGCCTCCGCCTCCCCGCGCCCCAACACTCCCACCCATCAATCCTTCCCTCCACAAACGTTCCCACACCCGCTAAAAAAACGTTCGGGATCATTCGATATGGGGAGGAATCCCTCGAAAATCGAACGCAAATAAGCAAAAATAGTTGGCATCTCCGCCGCCAGAGGGCCCAGGTATCCTCGATCATGGAGGAGTGACCATATATGGGGCGGGGGGTTGGGTGTAGCCCTGCCCCACCATATATACACCGTCTAGCGTGTTATATGAACCTTATATGACGAACGTGGCCGTGCATCGCCGCTTGTTAAAGGGGAGGGAGGGAGGGGTGGTCTTTATAAGATGATATTATACGGCCGTGCCTATAAAGCGACGAGCGCGGGTATAAGCGGTGAGTTGATTACATCGAGTGTGTTGTTGTTGTTGTGCTGTTGTTGTTGTTGTTATTTGTTGTGTGTGGGCGGGGGAGGATTAGACAGGGGAGGAGTTGCCGACGCGTGTGTTATGAGAGGTGGGTGGAGGTGGGTGGGTGGGGGTGGGTGGGTGGGGGTGGGGTGTGGTGAGTGTGGGTGAGAAGTGGCTGTTCTTGGGTATAAACTGCGCGGCGGGGTACAGCTGGCTGACTGGCTAGCTGGCTGGCCTGGCCTGCTGGTTAGATAGATAGCAGGCTGGCTGGCTGGCTGGTTAGCTGGCTGGCTGGTTAGCTGGCTGCAAGCTGGCTGACTGGTTAAAGGAACTGACTGATCTATCGTGGGTAGACATAACCTAACCTAATCTAACCTAACATAACCTGGATATTAACTTATTATAAAACCTAATACAAATAATATATATATATTCCTGATATGAGTACTCTTAATGTACTCAGTAATAATAGTACATATCTCAACCAAAACATATTGTACTCTTACTGTACTCCGGTTAATGTACCTTGTTTACTGAACTGGAGGTTAAATTTTATGTACTAAGTCTAAAGTTACTTTCTGTGTACTCAGTCTCACATTACTTAAATACACACCTCAACGAGTACATACTGTGATACCTGGCCGACACTGTACACTAAGAGGTAGTCTGCTACAGTAGGGAGTCTATGCTACAGCAGGGAGTCCATGCTACAGCAGGGAGTCCATGCTACAGCAGGGAGTCTATGCTACAGTAGGGGAGTCTATGCTACAGTAGGGAGTCCATGCTACAGTAAGGGAGTCCATGCTACAGCAGGGAGTCTATGCTACAGCAGGGAGTCTATGCTACAGTAGGAGTCCATGCTACAGTAGAGTCCATGCTACAGTAGGGAGTCTATGCTACAGTAGGGAGTCCATGCTACAGTAGGGAGTCCATGCTACAGTAGGGAGTCCATGCTACAGTAGGAGTCCATGCTACAGTAGGGAGTCTATGCTACAGTAGAGTCTATGCTACAGTAGGGAGTCCATGCTACAGTAGGGAGTCCATGCTACAGTAGGGAGTCTATGCTACAGTAGGGAGTCCATGCTACAGTAGGGAGTCTATGCTACAAGAGGAAGGAAGAGCAGGATCATAGATAGATTTAGATTGCCCCACACTGGTGAAGGACATCGGGGTGACACGGCCGACCTTCACAGGATAGAGGCCTAGATGGTTTACTGATAGGACTACTGCAATTCTCTCTCTCTCTCTCTCTCTCTCAGGAATACTTGCTGAGGGAATGAAAGAGAGACGACACGAGAACATTTTTCCCAACAGTCAGAGTTTCCTGCCGTGGGAACCATCGATGACTTTCCTATGTTAATACAACCTCGGCCTTCACTCCCCCTCCCCGGATACACGGGTGATGTGGAGTGATGGCTCTGTCTTGGCTGTCATCCACCTCCCTCACCATCCCAAACTACCCCTCACCATCCCTCACTATCCCAAACTACCTCTCACCATCCCAAACTATCCTCTATCCTCACTATCCCTCACTATCCCAAACCATCCCTCGCCATCCCAAACTACCCCTCACCGTCCCAAACCACCCCTCACTATCCCAAACTACCCCTCATCATCCGTCACTATCCCTAACTACCCTTCACTATCCCACCCTAGCCGCCACCATCCCAGATATTATTAATTGAAAACTTATCTGTAGGTCAGGTCAGGTCAGGACTGGTATTAACCGCCGGAATCTGCACCAGGATTGTGTTTCAGTGTCTTCCAAGGGCAGGAGAATGGATCCTTCAGGAGTCCTACGTCAGGTATTTTAGTCCTTAACTATTGTCGTAGGATAGGATTTATGTACCGTTTATATAAATCTTCACTACACCCAATAGTTAATGCAAGATGTATATAACTGAATCACTTAACTTACGACAACAAAGATGTATTCTGAGTTGCATACATACATACATACATGCATACATACATACATACATACTGTACACACACATACATACACATAAAGTTATACAACGATAAAATATCAACATGGGTCGGGAGGCAGTAGACTCCAGCCGCCATAGAGAAATTAATTGCGATTTTCTGCCTCACAAAACTTATTAATTTAATATGTTAATTATACCCCGTGTGATGGATTATGGTGCACCTTACTGAGTATATCGCTATCTCAGTGTTTGTCTGTGTCGAGGTAGTGTGTGTGTGGTAATTTTTCTCTCTCTCTCACACTGCATCATTCTCCTCTTCATTAAAACACATAACCCGTTCCCTCCTTCCCTCTCAACCACCACATTCTCCCTCCCTCCCTCCCTCCTTCCTTCCTTCCTTCCCTCCCTCCTTCCTTCACCACCATCAAAAAGCCTTTACCTTTCCCTCCACTAGGCCACACCACACATACACCACCACACATACACCACCACACATACACCACCACACATACACCATCACACATACACCATCACACATACACCACCACACATACACCACCACATACACCACCACCACACATACGCCACCACACATACACCATCACACATGCACCACCACACATACACCACCACACATACACCATCACACACATCCCCACATACACCACCACACATACACCATCACACATACACCACACATACACCATCACATACACCACCACATACACCCCACACATACACCACCACACATACACCACCACACACACATCCCCACATACACCACCACACATACACCACCACACATACACCACCACACATACACCACCACACATACACCACCACATACACCATCACACATACACCACCACACACACCACCACACATACACCATCACACATGCACCACCACACATACACCACCACACATACACCATCACACATACACCACCACACATACACCATCACACATACACCACCACACATACACCATCACATACACCATCACACATACACCACCAAACATACACACCACCACACACATCCCATACACCACCACACATACACCACCACACACACCACCACACATACCACCACATATACACCACCACACATACACCATCACACATACACCACCACACATACACCATCACACATACACCATCACACATACACCACCACATACACCACCACACATACACCACCACACATACACCATCACACATACACCACCACACATACACCATCACATACACCACCACACATACACCCCACACATACACCACCACATACACCTACACACACATCCCCACACACACACCACCACATACACCACCACACATACACCACCACACATACACCACCACAACACATACACCATCACACATACCCACACACATACACCATCACATGCACCACCACACACACACACACCCACATACACCACCACACATACACACCACACATACACCATCACACATACACCACCACACACACACACACCACCACACATACACCATCACATACACCATCACATACACCACCACACATACACCACCACATACACCACCACACATACACCCCCACACATACACCACCATACACCCCCACATACACCACCACACATACACCCCCACACATACACCACCACACACACATGCCTCACCTGGGGAAAAAATATATATGTGATCCTTGATATATAAATTAATGGTGTAGAACCGTGTCTGTATCCTCCGTGCAGCCAAGCCCTTGAGAGAGCCACTTAAATATTCATACACCACTTAGTTTTGTAAAGAAGTTCCTGTGCCTTAACATTAGTCTCCTAAGTGGTGTTAGGTGAACGTGTCTAGTTGAGGTAAAGTGTCCAAAAGTGTATGTCTATAGAATAAAGTGTCAATAAGTGTAGATCTCGAGTTGTGGTGAAGGGTATGAACACCGTCTGAACACCGTCTGAACACCGTCTGAACACCGTCTGAACACCGTCTGAACACCGTCTGAACACCATATGAACACCATATGAACACCGTATGAACACCGTCTGAACACCGTCTGAACACCATATGAACACCGTCTGAACACCGTATGAACACCGTCTGAACACCGTCTGTACATCACTCATAAAGACTATTACATAAAGTTGAAAAGATTCCTAAGTTAAAGTCCTCTCCTCCCTCCCTTAGAGGGCTGATAAGAAAAATCCCCCTCCTCCCTCCTCAAAACATTCCTATAAGTTAAAACCTCCCTTAAAATCCCTCAAAACTCCCTTAAAACATTCCTATAAGGTAAAATCCCTCCTCTCCCTTAAAACACTCCTAAGTAAAATTTTTCCCCATTACTAACTGGTTCATTTAAACTAAGACACACTGACTACTTCTCAATGGCTCGTAAGTTAAAAACAAATTCCTTACTGAAATGGACTGAAGCACAGAGGTTGATTCTCAAGTTTCTTGTTAAATATTTTATTCTTAACTGGATATAAGAGACTGTATCTAACATGTTTCCTTAACTGATTAAGAGACTGTATATAACTAATTTACTTAGGATATAAGAGACTGAACCCAACTAATTACCTTAACTGGATATAAGAAACTGTATCTAACATGTAACCTTAACTGGATATAAGAGACTGTACCCAACTAATTACCTTAACTGGATATAAGAAACTGTATCTAACATGTTACCTTAACTGGATATAAGAGACTGTATATAACTAATTTACTTTAACTGGATATAAGAGACTGAGCCCAACTAATTACCTTAACTGGATATAAGAAACTGTATCTAACATGTAACCTTAACTGGATATAAGACTGTATATAACTAATTACCTTAACTGGATATAAGAGACTGTACCTAACTAATTACCTTAACTGGATATAAGAGACTGTATCTAACATGTTAATTTAAGATAGAATCCAAAGATGGATTCCCAATGGTTCGTAAGTTAAGGCGTGACGTAGGAATGCATCTGACTCCACTTTTTCACCTCTTGACACAAATATGGCGGCCAAATTGCGCAGTGACTAGAGCAATAACTAATTACGTTTATTCTCTTTATCTCTCTTACTTTACCCCCCTCTATTTACCTCGGTCTCTCTCTCCTCTCTCATCTATCTCTCTGTCCTTTACCCCGCCTCTCCCTTTACCCTCTCCCCACTCTCTCTCACTTCACTTCTTTCTCTCTTCTTTTTCTCTCATTTCACCCCCTTTCTCTCTCTTTACTCCTTTCTCTCTCTCACCCCTTTCTCTCTTTCTCTTTCTCTCTCTCCCCACTCCCTCTCACCCCCTTTCTTCTCCTTTACTCCCTTCTCGGTATCATTAAGAAGGTATCGTGTTAACCTCTAAGACTCGTTTGAGGAAAAATTCATTTAACAAAAACAAAACCTTGGGAATTTGTTTTTGTCCTAAAGAGTTTTATTAAAGATACCCAAGAAATGTTTGAGAAAATTCCTATAACATAACAAAAAAAAGATGTCAAGAAAATGAAGAAAAATTACTAGTCAAGAAAATAAACAAACGTTACTAGTCAAGAAAATAAACAAACGTTACTAGTCAAGAAAATAAACAAACGTTATTTGAAAGAAAATAAACAAACGTTATTAGTCAAGAAAATAAACAAACGTTATTAGTCAAGAAAATTAAAAAATTACTAGTTAAAAAAAAAATACGACAGTAAAACAACCCTTCCCCTCCCTTCAAAAAACCTATATTATAAATCCAGAAATAAAATCCTTAATTAAGAGAAGAGGTGTTTTACCACCTGAGGAGACACTTCAAACACACACACGGGTTTATGCCAATTCCGGGTTTTATGTGATTTTGTCTTTATATAATCCACGAAAGGGAATGGACGAAACTGACGATGAGAGAGAGAGGGAGAGAGAGAGAGAGAGAGAGAGAGAGAGAGTCAATTTAGCTAGCCTGGCTGAGAGAGTGGAAGAGAGAGGAAGGTGTGTGTGTGTGTATGTGTATGTGTATGTGTGGTGTGTGTGTGTGTGTGTGTGTGTGTGTGTGTGTGTGTTGGTGTTGGTCGGTTGTCGGCGTCGTCCCCAGCTACTCTACCTTACCCGTCCAGCCCGTCTCGTCCCCAGCCCCTGTAAGCCAACCTTCCCCTGTTGCTCAGCCGAGATCCGACCAAAGGAACGTAACCACCCGACCTGCCAGCACCACCGTTATCGACCTTACCTCTCCGTTGACATAAGGCTCAATATACCTTCGTCTTGCCCCTCACTCGTAAATCTGGAGGCCTCGCTATATGACTGCCGTCGGTGAATATGGATGCAATATGTAGCATTTCCCTATTAGTTTTGAGCTAGTCCATAATTGGGACGATTTTAGTGAGTACGCCCGATCGAATCCCTCCACCTCCTCCTCCACCACCTCCTCCTTTCTACCTCACTCCCCTCTCAACACCTGTGTGGTGGTGGTGGTGGTAGTGATGATTATTAGGTGTGGTTTACAGGTGTTGTGGGAGGGAGGGAGGAGGGAGGAGGGAGCCGATGACGTCATTGGACACTTGAAGGGGCGAATGGGAATAAAGTGGGATTATTAGATTATGATGAGAGGGAGAGGGAGACAGTGAGAGAGAGGAGGAAAAAAAGAATAGAGAGACAGAAAGAAGAATAAAGAGTGAGGTTAAAAGAAGAGAAAGATAGGAGAGAATTAGAGAGCAATAACTAAAGAAAGGAGAGAAAGAAATATATTGAAATACGAGAAAGAAAGAAACAAAAAGAGACGAAAAATTAAGACAGGGAGAACGAAAGAAAGAAAAGAAAATTAAGAAACAGTAGAATGAAAAAGAGAGAAAGAAGGAAGAAAGTGAAACATAGAGAACTAAAGAAAAGAGATTGAGAGCGAACAGAGTGAAGAAACAAGACAGAGACAGACAGAGAGAAAATGAACAGAAATTGACAGGAAAGAATAAAAAGAAGAACGAAGAGTGAGAATGATAAAGAAAGAAACAAAGAAATAAAAATAAAGTTGGTCAATATAAAATCAATAAAGAGAATACAGAGAAAGACACGCGCAAGAAGAGAGAACTAGGAATAAAGAGAAAAAAGGTGAGATAAAGAAGAGATCAAGAAAGAGAGAGACTTAGAGATGGATATTGAGAATAACTTTCAGATAGAGATAAATTATAATCTCTCTCTCTCTCTCTCTCTCTATCTATATATCGAAATACAAAACCTCGGCCAACCAAGGTAATACTTTCTCTAACTTTCTCTAATAAGTAGTATCATAAAGTGCCATTAAAAAGTATATAATCTTGGATACCTTTTCCCTTCATACTTTCATCATCTACTTTCTCTACTTTTATAGTAATCTCCTACAGTATTTTCAAAGTTATTATAATTTGTATTTCTTTGATACTTTCACATTCCAGCAAAAAAATTCTACTTTCATTTCGTGAATCCGAAAGTATAACTTTTAGAAATTTTCACGATGTACTTTCTTTATTAATTACTTTCCCGTGTTATATACTTTTATAGTTTCGTAGAGAGATAGATAGATAGAAGGAAGTGGAGAGAGAGAGAGAGAGAGAGAGAGAGAGAGACGGTGTGGAAGCTTGCCTCTCATACATATATACATGATACACGCGTTCATGCAAACATATATACATGCGTTCATACATGACACACACGTCCATACATACATGATAAATATCTTCATATACACTTGCATGTGTACTAATCACACACACACACACACACACAAATATATATGCATACACATACATACATACATACGTACATGAATATATGTATACATAAAACACACACATGCAACACAAAGGCCAAATTCCCTTCAGATTCATGGAAAAAAATTCGCCGTGCACACACACACACACACACACACACACACACACACACACACACACACACACACACACACACAAACCATCCTTTCATACACAACAAAAATACAGCCATACACACGTACAGTATACAACAACTGCAAAAATCTAGTCACTGTTGTTAGTGTGTCGTCAGTCGGGTTCCTAGATCGTAAAAAACCCACATAATATATCAGGCTATGACACGCTGGGGATTAACCTAGTGATCTGAATTCAGTCTATTTCTGAGTATAATTTATATTACAAGAGAGCCGCCATCACCATTATAACATTAGTAATATAACATTATATACCATTATTTTTACAATACCAGCCCTGACCTATGACCCATTAGTCCCTATATCAGCCCTGACCTATGACCTATTAGTCCCTATATCAGCCCTGACCTATGACCTATTAGTCCCTATATCAGCCCTGACCTTGACCTATTAGTCCCTATATCAGCCCTGACCTATGATCTATTGTCCCAATATCAGCCCTGACCTATGATCTATTAGTCCCTATACCAGCCCTGACCTATGACCTATTAGTCCCTATATCAGCCCCGACCTATGACCTATTAGTCCTATATCAGCCCTGACCTTGACCTATTAGTCCCTATATCAGCCCTGACCTATGACCTATTAGTCCCTATATCAGCCCTGACCTATGACCTATTAGTCCCTATATCAGCCCTGACCTTGACCTATTAACCCAAACATCAAAGCAGCATCCATGTATATATGTATAAGTATATACTGTATGTATAGGTGTATATAAGTGTTACGCTGCCAATTGGTCAAATTATGAGACCTAGATGAGTGTACGGATCACCTGAAGATTAGTCCCCCAGGTTATTTCACCTGAAGATTAAACACCCTAACACTACATGGGGAGGTTAGGTTAGGAAGGCACTGACCGAAGGAAGGCACTGACCGAAGGAAGGCACTGACCGAAGGAAGGCACTGACCGAAGAAGGCACTGACAGAAGGAAGGCACTGACCGATGGAAGGCACTGACAGAAGGAAGGCACTGACCGATGGAAGGCACTGACCGATGGAAGGCACTGACCGAAGGAAGGCACTGGACCGATGGAAGGCACTGACAGAAGGAAGGCACTGATCAATAGAAGGCACTGACCGATGGAAGGCACTGACAGAAGGAAGGCACTGACCGATGGAAGGCACTGACAGAAGGAAGGCACTGATCAATAGAAGGCACTGACCGATGGAAGGCACTGACCGAAGGAAGGCACTGACCGAAGGAAGGCACTGACCGAAGGAAGGCACTGACCGAAGGAAGGCACTGACCGATGGAAGGCACTGACAGAAGGGCACTGACAGAAGGAAGGCACTGACCGATGGAAGGCACTGACCGAAGGAAGGCACTGACCGATGGAAGGCACTGACAGAGAAGGCACTGATCGAAGGCGCACTGACCGATGGAAGGCACTGACAGAAGGAAGGCACTGACAGAAGGAAGGCACTGACCGATGGAAGGGACTGACAGAAGGAAGGCACTGATCAATAGAAGGCACTGACCGATGGAAGGCACTGACAGAAGGAAGGCACTGACAGAAGGAAGGCACTGACCGATGGAAGACTGACAGAAGGAAGGCACTGACCGATGGAAGGCACTGACCGAAGGAAGGCACTGACCGAAGGAAGGCACTGACCGAAGGAAGGCACTGACCGAGGAAGGCACTGACCGATGGAAGGCACTGACAGAAAAGCACTGACAGAAGGAAGGCACTGACCGATGGAAGGCACCAGAAGGAAGCACTGACCGATGAAGGCACTGACAGAAGGAAGGCACTGACCGATGGAAGGCACTGACCGATGGAAGGCACTGACCGAGGAAGGCACTGACCGATGGAAGGCACTGACCGATGGAAGGCACTGACAGAAGGAAGGCACTGACGAAGGGAAGGCACTGACCGATGGAAGGCACTGACAGAAGGGAAGGCACTGACCGATGGAAGGCACTGACAGAAGGAAGGCACTGACCGATGGAAGGCACTGACAGAAGGAAGACTGACCGATGGAAGGCACTGACCGATGGAAGGCACTGACCGAAGGAAGGCACTGACCGATGGAAGGCACTGACAGAAGGAAGGCACTGACAGAAGGAAGGCACTGATCAATAGAAGGCACTGACCGATGGAAGGCACTGACAGAAGGAAGGCACTGACCGATGGAAGGCACTGACAGAAGGAAGGCACTGACGAAGGAAGGCACTGACCGAAGGAAGGCACTGACCGAAGGAAGGCACTGACCGAAGGAAGGCACTGACCGAAGGAAGGCAACGGAAGGCGCTGACCGATGGAAGGCACTGATAGATAGAAGGCACTGACCATAGAAGGCACTGACCGAAGAAGGCACTGACAGATGAAAGGCACTGACCAATGGAAGGCACTGACCGAAGGAAGGCACTGACCGATGGAGCTGACGAAGGAAGGCACTGACCGATGGAAGGCACTGACCGAAGGAAGGCACTGACCGAAGGAAGGCACTGACCGAAGGAAGGCACTGGACCGAAGGAAGGCACTGACCGAAGGAAGGCACTGACCGAAGGAAGGCACTAATCGTAGAGGCGCTGACCGATGGAAGGCACTGATAGAAAGAAGGCACTGACCAATAGAAGGCACTGACCGAAGTAAGGCACTGACAGATAAAAGGCACTGACAATAAAGGCACTGACCGAAGAAGGCACGAGATGGAAGGCACTGACAGAAGGAAGGCACTGACCGATGGAAGGCACTGACCGAAGGAAGGCACTGACCGAAGGAAGGCACTGACCGAAGGAAGGCACTGACCGAAGGAAGGCACTGACCGAAGGAAGGCACTGACCGAAGTAAGGCACTGATCAGTAGAAGGCGCTGACCGATGGAAGGCACTGACGGAAGGAAGGCACTGACCGAAGGAAGGCACTGACGGAAGGAAGGCACTGACCGAAGGAAGGCACTGACCAATAGAAGGCACTGACCGAAGGAAGGCACTGACCGAAGGAAGGCACTGACCGAAGGAAGGCACTTCAGAAACTGACCGATGGAAGGCACTGACCGATGGAAGGCACTGACCGAAGGAAGGCACTGACCGAAGGAAGGCACTGACCGAAGGAAGGCACTGATCAGAAGGCACTGACCGATGGAAGGCACTGACCGAAGGAAGGCACTGACCGAAGGAAGGCACTGACCGAAGGAAGGCACTGATCAATAGAAGGCACTGACCGATGGAAGCACTGACCGATGGAAGGCACTGACCGATGGAAGGCACTGACCGGGAAGGCATGACCGAAGGAAGGCCGATCAATAGAAGGCACCGATGGGGCCGAGAAGGGATGACGAAGGGGCACTGACAAGGAAGGCATGAAGGCACTGACCGATGGAAGGCACTGACCGATGGAAGGCACTGACCGATGGAAGGCACTGATAGATAAAAGACTGACCGATGAAAGGCACTGACCGATGAAAGGCACTGATAGATAAAAGGCACTGACCAATAGAAGGCACTGACCGATGAAAGGCACTGATAGATAAAAGGCACTGACCAATAGAAGGCACTGACCGATGAAAGGCACTGATAGATAAAAGGCACTGACCAATAGATGGCACTGACCGATGAAAGGCACTGATAGATAAAAGGCACTGACCAATAGAAGGCACTGACCGATGAAAGGCACTGATAGATAAAAGCACTGACCAATAGAAGGCACTGACCGATGAAAGGCACTGATAGATAAAAGGCACTGACCAATAGAAGGCACTGACCGATGAAAGGCACTGATAGATAAAAGGCACTGACCAATAGAAGGCACTGACCGATGAAAGGCACTGATAGATAAAAGGCACTGACCAATAGAAGGCACTGACAGATGAAAGGCACTGATAGATAAAAGGCACTGACCAATAAAGGCACTGACCGATGAAAGGGCACTGATAGATAAAAGGCACTGACCAATAGAAGGCACTGACCGATGAAAGGCACTGATAGATAAAAGGCACTGACCAATAGAAGGCACTGACCGATGAAAGGCACTGATAGATAAAAGGCACTGACCAATAGAAGACACTGACCGATGAAAGGCACTGATAGATAAAAGGCACTGACCAATAGATGGCACTGACCGATGAAAGGCACTGACCAATAGATGGCACTGACCGATGAAAGGCACTGATAGATAAAAGGCACTGACCAATAGATGGCACTGACCGATGAAAGGCACTGACCAATAGATGGCACTGACCGATGAAAGGCACTGATAGATAAAGGCACTGACCAATAGAAGGCACTGACCGATGAAAGGCACTGATAGATAAAGGCACTGACCAATAGATGGCACTGACCGATGAAAGGCACTGATAGATAAAAGGCACTGACCAATAGATGGCACTGACCGATGAAAGGCACTGATAGATAAAGGCACTGACCAATAGAAGGCACTGACCGATGAAAGACATAGATAAAGGCACTGACCAATAGAAGGCACTGACCGATGAAAGGCACTGATAGATAAAAGGCACTGACCAATAGATGGCACTGACCGATGAAAGGTACTGATAGATAAAAGGCACTGACCAATAGAAGGCACTGACCGATGAAAGGCACTGATAGATAAAAGGCACTGACCAATAGATGGCACTTGACCGATGAAAGGCACTGATAGATAAAAGGCACTGACCAATAGATGGCACTGACCGATGAAAGGCACTGATAGATAAAGGCACTGACCAATAGATGGCACTGACCGCTGAAAGGCACTGATAGATAAAAGGCACTGACCAATAGAAGGCACTGACCGATGGAAGGCACTGATAGATAAAAGGCACTGACCAATAGAAGGCACTGACCGATGAAAGGCACTGATAGATAAAAGGCACTGACCAATAGATGGCACTGACCGATGAAAGGCACTGATAGATAAAAGGCACTGACCAATAGAAGGCACTGACCGCTGAAAGGTACTGATAGATAAAGGCACTGACCAATAGATGGCACTGACCGCTGAAAGGCACTGATAGATAAAAGGCACTGACTAGATGGCACTGACCGCTGAAGGCACTGATAGATAAAGGCACTGACCAATAGAAGGCACTGACCGATGGAAGGCACTGATAGATAAAGGCACTGACCAATAGAAGGCACTGACCGCTGAAAGGCACTGATAGATAAAAGGCACTGACCAATAGAAGGCACTGACCGATGGAAGGCACTGATAGATAAAAGGCACTGACCAATAGAAGGCACTGACCGATGAAAGGCACTGATAGATAAAGGCACTGACCAAGATGGCACTGACCGATGAAAGGCACTGATAGATAAAAGGCACTGACCAATAGATGGCACTGACCGATGAAAGGCACTGACCAATAGAAGGCACTGACCGCTCTACTCACGCGTCCTGGCCCCTGAGTGGTCAATAAACACAAGAGCTGGACGGTTCTTTGTTGTTACTCTCTCGTGCTTGTGTTTACCTGTGTGTGTTGAGGGTCAGGGTAATGAACGAGTGGGTGTTGTTGTGTGTGTCTCTCTCTCTCTCTCTAACCCTTATTCCCCTTCTCTGTCTCTCTTATTACCTCCCATTCCCCTCTCTCCTACCCCCTTCCTCCCTCCCACTCACTCTCGTTCCACCCCTGTTTCTCTCACTTCTTCCTTGTGGTTTATAATCGATGAACAGACCGTCAGCCTTAATGTAAAGTGGTTTGTGATTTAAAGATATGTGGTAACCGATAACAACCTTCGTATTGAACTTGTCTGGATTCCGTCCCGTTGGAATTAGGATACATGACCCTGTTGATCGATTGACCAATGAGCAGCACCAAAGATAATATTGACCGTGACCTTGACCTATCCAATGCTGTACTTAACAACATATATACAAGTCAAAATGAACTCTGATCCTGACGATGCAGAGAGACCTGGTAGTTATAGCATTAGTAAATAGGACAAGTTTTGTGACGAGAGGTACCGGTATGGCCAGCACAGGACAGAACCAGACAATGTGATGTAGTCGTGGCCAGAATTAGGCTAGGATATAGACACATCTGGCAGGTTAGTAACGCTGTACCCATACCGGAACACTCAGCATGTAAGCTTTGTAATTGATAAACCTTTAAAGGATACACTGTAACATTATACTGTAAAATGTGACACTGGCAAATACACTGAATCAGGAGTCCTTCAAGATATTCTGGCAGTTTATTCTAAATTTGCATGTCTACGCTGATTAGTCCTCAATTATAATATAAACAGTAATGAATATGACCTACTCTATCACCACCTCCTCTCGTGGGTGTGGTGAACCTCTGTCCAGCGCCCACAGTGATGAGTGACAACAGCGCCCTCATGTGTCAACACCCGACAACTACTCAAATTAGGAAAAAATTCTACCTCAATATTATCAATAAATGTTTTCAACTAAAACTTCTGCCCTCTCACCAGCCAAGCAGCAACACACACACACACACACACACACACACACACACACACACACACACACACACACACACACACACACACACCACACACACTTGAATTCACTCACCTCTTATTAAGCTCGTAAGGTTACTTTGCATTCCTCATTAACTACAAATAAATAAACAAATACCAAGTGAATATATGTCTTGCTACCCCACCCACCACGACATACACAACGCTTGAATTCATCTCTAAAGGCTAAACAAAACTTGAATTCACGTACCTGTTAATAATGTCGTAGAGACTTTGAATTCCTCCTGAAATAAAAAATATATAAATAAACAAATATATACAAACTGATCATAATTGTTAAATCTCCATCAATGTATAGGCTTAGAAATATACACAAACTTGAATTCGCTCTTACGTTTAAAAAAATTCAATTTAGATTCATGAAAATATTGATACAAAATATCATATATAAAAGTATTTAAATCTTGAATTCACTTCTAAATGACAATAGACATATCCTAGGACCATGTATAGGCCTATGTATGCCAATATGTAAACCTTTCCCAGGACCATGTACTGTATATAGGCCTATGTATACCAACTATATAAGCCCATTCCAGGACCATGTATACATAACCATCCTCCTGCAGTGAGTCTATCCGCCACATATTCCAGTTAAGTTTGACAGCAGCCAGCTATCCAGCCGAGGGGAGGGAGGGGTGTGACTGGCCTGGCCCACAGTTTAACAACAAGCCTGTGTGTGTGTGTGTGTGTGTGTGTGTGTGTGTGTGTGTGTGTGTGTGTGTGTGTGTGTGTGTGCGTTTTGTGACCAGCTAAATCCTGCCACCCGCCCCCCACACATCAAACCCACCCACCCCCTTTCCCTTCTCTCCCCCACCCGCCCCTTACTCCCAAGCGCCTCCTCCCTCATCTCCCTCACCCCTCCTCTCATCTCCCTCACCCCTCCCCTCATCTCCTTCACCCTCCTCCTTCATCTGCCCCTCCTCCCTCATCTCCTTCCCTAATCTCCTCATCAATCCCCCTCCTTTCCCTCCCCTAATGTCCTTCACCCTTCCTTCCTCCGTCTATTCTCTTCCTCCTCCCTCATCCCTTTCCTCCATTCTCCTCCCGTTCACTCCTCCTCCCCCACTACCCCCTCTCCCTGGGTGAGGCTTTTATCCCGGCCCAGCAGGTAACACAATGAAAGAGTTAGCTTTTTTTACTGTGTTTTTTACAAAGAGGAGAAATACATACATACATACATACATACATACACGAGCGCCCCCCACACACAGGCACGAGCATACACACAGAAATGAAGCCCTAAGATTCGTCACAGGTGTTAGATACCCCTTCACCAGAACCACAGCCGAGATACATAGAGACCTGAGAATAAAACCCACCAACCAGCAGCTGCACACCCTGGCCAGCAGAATCTGGCAAAGATAGAACGATCAGAGCAAGAACTCCTTCAAAGACTCCCACCAGATAACGACAACAACCATACATGGTTCCCAAAAGTTACCAAATCTCAAAGGTCCATTACACCCCCGATCTACACGGCCAGGCAATAGACAACCTCCCTAGACCAGCATCCGCCAGTAGGGTCGGCGGAATATGAAATAAGGCCCTTAAAACACCCATATATGGATAGGGTAGGCTGTCTAGTGCCTGTACCGACAGACAATAACTAACCCATGACACAACCCTAACACACTGTTAGCTTAGCTAGACGGTCAGCCCGCCCTCTACCTCCCTCCTAAATTTCTTCAATTTCCGAACTATAACTTCCTTCCCCCACCTTTAATCTTCTTTCACCCCTCCTTTCAAAAAATAAAATAAATAAATAAAAATACACACATTTTCACATACATTCACATACACCTACTGTACACATATATACACACACACATGCACAAACGCATACACACACATGCATACAATTACACATGTTATCACTGCTGGCTTATTATGCTGGTGTCAGTTGCTGACGATCGCTGCCTTGCACGAACAAACATTGGATCTCTCAGCCTGCTGTTGCCTCGTCAGAAATTGGCGGCTGGGGGGAGCGGTGTTTACGGACAAGAGATCGCCCTCCCGAGTGATGCCCTCCCCACGCGACCTGTGACCTCGCCAGACTCTGGCACCGCCGGGAGTGTTATCACCGCTGGCGTCACTGATGAGTGGGTACTGGCGTGTGAGTGCTGGCGTCTGCTGCCTTACCCGAACAAAGATTGGGGGTGGGCGGTGTTTAGAAGAAGAGGTCCTGATTTCGCTAAATGTATGGTTTAAGGGTGTGGCCACCTGACTCAGGAGACCGCTCTCTCGAGTGATGCTAGGTCGCACTGGTAAACACCGACTCAATCCTGTCCAAGAATTTGTGCTGAGACAATTTACACAGACAATGTTGTTTCTTGGAACACCATACTGATCTGCATTGACCCGCACTTGTAAGTACAGCCTAAGTGATGACATACACCTCGGTACTGAAATATTGTTAACTAATTACGTCTACTCGTTTCTGCCTAACCTGGAGTAGTAAGACAATGCAGAATGAAGTGAAACTAAGATTAATAGAGTTATGAACTTTGTGTTATGTCTGTATGTTTAATAAATTGTAATTAAGATAAAATTGTGAGACTAACTAATTATGTATCAGATGAATCACCTTGTAATATTATGAACATCTCCTCTGCAGGTTTTGACCACATCAATTAATATGAAATGCGTCAAAAGACGAGTTTCAATCATTCCCTTCGACTTGCCCGTCACCTGAACGTCCACAACCATGGTGTTTATAACACATACATACACACACATACAGCTGCACATAGTATATCCACACACAAAACACACACACACACACACACACACACATATATGTCCCCTTGTGTGTGTGGGGGGAGCTTTTATAATTCTATTTTATATTTTATTAACATTAAAGTAGGATTACAGCTTATATTTCCTCAATTTAATTTTCCACATAAAATATTAATGCTACATGTTGAACTGTAAGTTATTGTTGTGTGTTCGTGTTATAGGTTATTACTACAACACTGACGATGTGTGTGTGTGTGTGTGTGTGTGTGTGTGTGTGTGTGTGTGTGTGTGTGTGTGTGTGTGTGAAACCGCATTTATGGAGTTGGCTTTGCCATCCGCCATCGCACCTTACATAGGCTAACTGAAATTCTTTAGGATCAACGTTCAGAGTCCCACTGAATCACTCACGTCATGCCTTCTTCATCAGTGCATACGCCCCAACACTGGATGCTGAGGATGACATCAAGGAGGCCTTTTGCGCGACTTACAGTCTCAACCTCTATCCCCAGAGAAGATAAGATTGTGCTCTAAAGTGACTTCAATGCCTCAGTCTCGGACCAAAGCTGATACCTTCCGCAAGAAAAAAGCGGCAACCCAGCGCGAACTTCGACATCTAAAGAACGACTGGTTTAAAAACAAAGCATGTGAAATGCAAAAACTTGCATATCAACACAAGAGGTGCGAATTTTTCAATTCCACTAAAATATCTTATGGGCCAATCACTCGTGGCGCAGCCCCCCTCCGCTCATCTGACGGTAACTCCATCATTAAAGACGATGAAGGCCTCGTTCAGCACTGGAAAGAGCACTACCATTGACTGCTCAACCGAAACACCGATGTGGATGTCCTGACTACCCAGCAGGTCCCTCTGCATCCAGGGCTGACCCACCTCAGCAATCCTCCATCCCTGGATGAAGAAGCAACTGCCATCAAACAGACGAAGAATAACAAAGCCTCCGGGCCTAATGGAATCCCAGCTGAGGTGTATAAAGAAGGAGGACCTCTGCTTACCAGTCGTCTCCACTCTCTCCTGGAGAATATATGGGAAAAGGAGGAAATCCCCCAAGCTCCTAAAGACGCCTGCCATTGTCAGTCAGTCCCCCAGAGTGCCTAACGATATAATGGAGAGAACACACACTCTCCCTGTTTTTTTTTTGTGTGGGTCAATTTATCTACAACAGTGTGTGTGTGTGTGTGTTTTAATCTGTCACGAGTCTTGGTTGTTTGTCACGGGTCTTGGTTGTTTATCAAGGGTCTTGATTGTTTGTCACGGGTCTTGGTTATTCATCACATGTCTTGGTTGTTTGTCACGGGTCTTGGTTGTTTGTCGTGGGTCTTGGTTGTTTGTCGTGGGTCTTACCTGCAAATTTAGACACAATAATGAAGGAATGATTTAACATAAACTATTTTTTTTCCTTTTTGTTTAATTTTGACTCATACTGTACACCGTCCCCCTTCCCCTATTCCATCTCCAGGGATTAAAAAAAAAATTGCAGAGCGGTGGCCATTAGCACCTAGACATTTTTACCCAACCTCTTAAAACTTCATCCAACAGCCAATCATATGCGTTCAGATTCTATAGACACATTTCTATATCGTTTACAATCCCTTATTTCTCAGTACAAGGGTTCCAATCTCATATTTTACCCAACAACTAATCATATTGTTCAGATTCTCTATATATACTCGTACAAGGTCAATAAAGCCTCTAATCCCTTCATGTCATCGTGTATAGATTCCAATCCCTTATAGTCAATCCATCAACGAATCCGTGTAATCAGACTGTATACTGACGTTCAACACAGGTTCAGGATGCCGTTTACTTAGTCATCAGAGGTTCGGATCCTTTACAGAGTCGCTTGAAAAGGGATCAGTTTGAGGCTCACACACAATCCAATCCTCTCCCTCAGCGATTAGCCAATCAGATCATGCCAGTCTCCCCTTTACCACATCCAATAAAGTTGTCCTTTTGTACGGCCGTCAGATTTGTTTGTTTGTGTGTGTGTGTGTGTGTGTGTGTGTGTGTGTGTGTGTTTGTGTGTGTGTGTGTGTGTGTGTGTGTGTGTGTGTGTGTGTGTGTGTGTGTGTGTGTGTGTGTGTGTTTACGTTACAATTTTATTTTAAATCTCTTGTGCTTGTATTTTGATAATTTAGATTAGGCTAAATCAGGAGCTGGTAAAATTACATTAAGTTAGATTCGGTTTACATTAAGTTAGGTTAAGTTAGGTTAGGTTAGGTTAGCGTAGGTTAAATCGGTGTAAGTTAGGTCAGATAAAATTAGGTTAAGTAAAAGTAGGTTAGGTTAATTCAGATCGCGTTATGTTAGGTTAGGTTAGGTTAAGTTAGGTTAGTCTGTTCCTGTACTCCCGGAGAACGTAAGGTATAGCTCAATGGAACGGTCACATACAGTACGTTCACACTCCACCAGAACAGCAGATAGCCAACAGAAAACGTATCTCTAGAAAGCGTGTCAACGTGCGCCCCCCTCTCTCTCTCTCTCTGAAAACGTAAAATCACCGCCTCTCGACCAATAGAACACGAGAAGCGCCTCTTACACTTAAATCTCTTTTTTTCCTCTGACAGCCAAGAGAAAACGAGGGATCGTCTGTCAACTAACCTCTCTCTCTCTCTCTCTTCCTTTACGCCTAGAAAACCCACAGAGAACACTAAGGCCAATAAAGGTCTCGAGAAGGAAGATAAAACACAAGATAAATTAATAATAATAATAATAATAATAATAATAATAATAATAATAATAATAATAATAATAATAATAATAATAATAAAATAAATAATAATAATAATAATAATAATAATAATAATAATAATAATAATAATAATAATAATAATAATAATAATAATAATAATAATAATAATAATAATAATAATAATATAATAATAATAATAACAATAATAATAATAACAATAATAATAATAGCAATAATAATGGCACTAATTGCTACTACTACTGTATCCTCTGATAAAAAAGAGAACGTAGAGAACACTAAGAGAACTGAGAAAGAACACTAAGAGAATGTCGAGATAACACTAAGAACATCAAGAGAACGTCGGGAGAACACTAAGAGAACGCTGAAAGAACACCAAGAGAACGTCGAGATAACACTAAGATAACATCAAGAGAACGACGAGAGAACACTAAGAGAACGCCGAGAGAACAAGAGAACACTAAGAGAACCTCTAAGAGAACATTAAGAGAACGCCCTGGGGTTGCGACGCTCAGGGCAATATTGATTCTGTAGGGAGGGGCATGCATATTGTAGATCTAGGATGGGGGGAGGAGGGAGGAGGGTAAAAGGGCTAGGAGAAGGAGTGAGGATGTGGAGGAGAGGAAGAGGAATGGAGATGGGTAGGGAGGGATTGGTGACGGGTAGACGTGTTTGGGTCTTGAGGTGCTGACGTTAGGAAGGGGGAGAGAGGGAAGGGGAGGGAGAGGGGGGAGAATGGTGGAGAGGGAGAAGAGGATGGGATAATGGATGGACAGTGGTAGACGTGTTTGGGGTCTTATTGCAGACGTGGGGGAGAGTGAGGTGAGGAGAGAGGAGAGGAGGAGATGACGTTGTAGATGGGTTTGTGTCTTGGGGGCTGTCGTCGTGGGGAGAGGAGGAACATGGACCACCCCAACTCTCACCTCCAACACCTCACCCTTCCCCAACACCACCTCCCAACCCTCACCTCCCCCAACACCTCACCTCCCCCAACACCTCACCTCCCCCCCCCCCCCCCCCCCCAACACCCCACCTCCCCCTTCCCCAACACCTCACCTCCCCCTTCCCCCAACACCTCACCTCCCCCAACACTCCCACCACCTCCCCCAACACCCCACTCCTACCTCC
>NW_024747682.1:185000-227500 GCF_018991925.1 Homarus americanus | reverse complement strand
CTATGGCTTGAGGACCTCCAGGGGTCAAAGGGAGGAGCCAGGCGGAGGAGAGCACAGTGAAGTGACCTTTAACAACCTCTCTCTCTCTCTCTCTCTCTCTCTCTCTCTCTCTCTCTCTTCTCTCCGTTTTCATCTCCTTCCTCTCTTATTCCCCCTCCCCTTCATATACCTCTCTTCACCATACCCTTCGCGTACCCCTCCCTCCTCTCCTTCATCCCCTCCTCTCCTCATCCTACCTTTCTCCCGTCTTCCCCTTCCCCTCCCTAGTCTCCTCTCCCCTCTGACTCCCCTCACCACTTCTCTCCATAACGTTCTCTCATTTATCTCTCTCTTTCATCCCTTTCCTTATCTCCCTTCTCCACCATCTTATCTTCCTTGCTATACCTTCACTTACTCCTTCTCACCGCTTACTTCACCCCACTCTATCGCATCTTCCCCTCCTCCATCTCTTCTATCTCTCCATCTCACATAAGAACATAAGAATGGAGGAAACTGCAGCGGGCCTATTGGCCCATACTGGGCAGTCCCATTTACACCCAACCCCTATTGTTCATATATCCATCCAACCTATGTTTGAAGCTATCCAGAGTATTCGAGTTAATGATGATATTTGGTAACTTGTTCCAGTCGCCCACTACTCTGTTACCAAACCAGTGTTTACCTATTTCGCGCCTAAATGTAAATTTGTCTAATTTAAAACCATTGTTACGAGTTCGCTCCTGGTTGGATAGTTTAAGTACCTTTGCAATGTCCTTTGTTTAACCCTGCTTCCATCTATACACCTCTATCATATCGCCCCTCACTCTGGTACGTCTCGAGGGAGTGCAAATTAAGATGCTTTAACCTGTCTCTGTACTCAAGGATCCTAATGCGGGATTAGTCTGGTCATTCTCCTCTGAATTCTTTCTGGGATTCTATATCCATTCTGTAATACGGTGACCAGAATTGAACTGCCTAATCCAAGTGGTCTCACAAGCGCAAGATATAGTTTGAGGATGACCTCTCTAGTCTTGTAACTAACACTCCTTTGTCTGAACCCAAGTACTTTATTAGCCTTGTTTCGAGCAAATACACATTGTTTACTTGGCTTAAGATTCCTACTTATCATTACTCCTAAATCTTTCTCACATTCGGATTTCTCTATAACATTGTTGTTCATCTAATATCTGGTTTCTCTGTTTACATCTCTTAGACTAAGTACTTTACATTTGTCCACATTGAATTTCATCTGTCATTTTTCAGACGATTCGAAATTTTTTTTAAGATCTTCCTGTAGTTTTACGGAGTCCTCGTCAGATTTAATTACACGCCCTATTTTATTGTCGTCAGCAAATTTACTTGTGTTGCTGTCTCCTTCCACCTCCTTCAACATCAACCTGTCCCTCTCGTCTTCCCCCTCTTTTAACCTCTCCCTTTGTGTATGAACCTCTGTCCTATGTGTGTGACACTGTCAAAGACTTCAGGCCACCTGACTTATTGTATCATGAATTTTGTAATTATTACATTGAATCAGAAGTGCTTGAGGACATTCTTGCTGTTTATCCAAAATTTGCTAGTCAAAACTGATTAGTCCTCAAATAGAACATGACTTCTACTGTGTATGGCAGTGAATAGTGATACCACCCACATGACTCTGACCTATATATACTGTTAATGAATATGTTGTAGTTCTTTGTGTATGAACCTCTGTCCTGCGTGGCAGTGAGAAGTGATACCGCCCTCAGTGTCAAGACCTGACTGAATTACTCAGAATAGACAAACTGTACTCCAAGCTTTGTCAATAATTTTGTTAAACATTAAACCCCTTCCTTTCAATCTCTCCTTTCCCTCTCTTTCAACTCCTTCCTTCCCCTCTTTCAACCTCCCCCTCCCGTCCTTTATCATTCTCCTTCCCTCCTCTACCCTCCCCTCTCTCCTTACCATTCCTCTTACTGTCCCATTTCCCTTGTTTATCGTTTCCTCTACTCCCCCTTTTTAAACACAACTTGGCAGAGAGAATAAGCGTGCACTTAACGCTTCATAGAGTGAGAAGTGATAGAGTGAGTGAACAAGTGGTAGTGGTGAGTGTGAGTATGAAAGTGTGAGAGTGAGTGTAAGTGTGAGCGTGAGTGCAAGGTGAATGTGAGTGAGTGTGAGAGTAAGAAAATGAGAAAATGTGAGAGTGAGTGAGAGTGAGATAGAGAGCTTGAGGTGGTAGAGGGTCTTTGTTGAGAAAAAAAAAAGAAAGAAATAATGAAAAAAAAAAAAAAAAAGAAAAAAATAGCGAATGAAAATGGAAAATAAAACAAAAAAAAAAAAATCATCTAGTCAAGTGTTAAAAGTGTCCTTGCAGACCTCCTTTTACGGAAGGTCATCACTCTGCACCTGATAACCCATGGTGGAGGTGAGGGTGAGGGTGTGGGGTCAGTGGGGTGAGGGTGAGGAGGAATGGAGAGGTGGGTGATGAGAGGGGTGAGGAGGTGGAGTATGGAGGGTGAGGGGTGGGGATCTATAACTTATTCAGGTACAGGTAATAGTGTTGGTTTTTTACGTATTCAGGTCCAGGTCCAAGAATCAGGTCCAGGTCCTATTCAGGTCTTGTGCAACCCCCTCTTACTTAAGGTCTCAGGCCTCTCATCTATTTGAGCATGTGTGTGTGTGTGTGTGTGTGTGTGTGTGTGTGTGTGTGTGTGTGTATTATGTGTTTTACTTACTGAGATAAGCATACATACATACATACATACATACATACACTATTAGACACAATTAGGTAAAGTCTCTCTCTCTCTCTCTCTCTCTCTCTCTCTCTCTCTCTCTCTCTCTCTCTCTCTCTCTCTCTCTCTCTCTCTTCTCTTTAACATCTCTCTCCCCTTACCAATGAACACACTCAAGAAATATTAATTCATCCTATATTTTCTTCTTCTTCTTCTTCTTTTCTTTTTTTTTTTTTTTTTTTTTCTTCTTCTTCTTATTATTGGTATTATTATTATTACTGTTGTAGTAGTATAGTAGTAGTAAAACTTTTCCTTCTCATCTCCTCTTTCTCTTCCTTCTTCTCCTCCTCCCTTCCCCTCTACTCTTTCCTTCTCCTTTTCCTCCTCTCCCTCTCTCATTATCTCAACTTCTTCATCCACTATCACCTTCCACCTCCTCTCCCTCGCCCCACCCCCCGTCTCTTTATTCCCTTTCTTAGTCTTCCTTCCTCTTACCCCATATTTACTCCCCTCTCCCTCATCCCTATTCTTTCCTCCTCCCACCATTCTCCCCCATCTCCTCAACTTACTTTTCTCTCTTTCCCGGGCTTGAAATATTGCGTCTTTCTCTCCGCCGGTTGGAAATGGCCACTCTCTCTCTTTCTTTCTCTCTTTCTTTCTTTCTTTCTTTCTTCCCCTCCATCTTTTTCCTTCCTTCTCTCTCTTTCCCTCTCTATTAACTCTCTCCACCTCTTTTTCTTTCTCTCTCTCCTACTCTTGTTCTTTCTCTTTATCTTTCTCTGTCTCTTTCTATCCACCTCTTTATCTCTGTCTCTCTCTCTCTTCCTTTCTTCACCTGGTGTCTTAGCTAGTGTGTCCTCTTAAGACTTCGAGTAACATCAGCTAGCCCATATCGGGTGGGTGGCTGAGAATAGGAATGGCCTATTTATCCACGACCAACATTCTCACAGTTTCGACCCTATTTCACCTCAACCCTATTTTCCTTTTATTATACCAATTTGGGGAGGGTTAAGAGGTGTCTTTACATATATATTCCTATTTTGAGTCATTGTTTTATCATATTGTCCTATTTACTATATATAGCTTTACCTATTTTGGGTTTGAAGGTTGTTTATATAATTGGCCCTATTTATATATCTATTTTATGGACCTATCCCTATTTATAATCCCTATTTCATATACCTATCGTTATTTTGGGAATATTTTGGGGGGTTAGATAACCATATTTGTTGCTCATTTCCCCCTATTTATCAATCACCACCACCATTTTCCACTATATTTATCTTCCTATTTCTGATTTAAGGTCCTATTTATTTACTTTTTCTGTATTTTTTGCCAATTTGGGAATTAAATTTCGTATATAAGTCCCCAATTTCTCCCTATTTTCCGTTTTAATTTTCTCTCCACTTTCCCTTCATATCTCTCCTTCCATCCCACCTCCCCTTTACTTATTATTTTCCACCTTTCCTTTTTTGTATTGTATTCTTTCACATTATTACTTCCTTCAACCTTTCTCTTTCTTTCGTCCCTTTTCCCTCCCTCCCTTTCCTCTTTCTCCCTCCTTCCTATTCTCTCCTTTCCTCCACTCCTTCCCCCCTTCCCATCTTCCTCTCCCTCCCACTTCTTAATCCCTCCTCTTCCTCGAATGTCCTAACCCCTCCCTCCTCCCTTTCAACCCTCCTTTCCCATCTCCAAGATATACAATGTTCCATCCATTCCACTTCCTCAATCTCTCTCTATCCTCCCCTTTTTCCCCTCCCACACCCAACAATTCAATGTCCACCCACACTTAATCTCTTCCATCTTTCCACATTTCGCCGACCCCCCCCACCCCCCACCCTCCATCACCACCACCACCTTCACCAACCCATCCTTCATCCCCCACACATCACACTCACCTCCTTCTCCTATTCCTCTTCTTCGTCCTTGTCCAACTCCTCCTTCTCCTCGCTCCTTCTCTCTTTCCTCATCAGCACCCATACATTTAAAGTCTCCCCTCCCCCCCCCACACACACACCTCACCGACCAATACATCCTCCCTTTACGCACTTTTTAGTCCAACAGAATTTTACGCGGAGGTCACCATAAGGTCGGAGGTCGCAAGTCACATGGGAGGTCAAAGGTCAAATGGGAGAGGTCAATGGTTACCTGGGAGGGCTCAACGGTCATATGGGAGGTCAAGGGTCCTATGGGAGAGGTCAAAGGTCACATGGGAGGGCTCAATGGTCATATGGGAGATCAAAGGTCATATGAAAGAGATCAAGGGTCATATAGGAGAAGTCAAAGGTCACATGGGAGGTCAAAGGTCACATTGGGGTATTGGTGTTGTGTCTTGGTGCCTTGACGTTAATATTGAAACAGTTCATATAATCACAATACTAAGTGAACAACAACAACAACAACAACACCCATAGTGCCTTTGTGTTGTAATAGAAATTGAAAGTTTATATAGCCAGAACAATACAGATACAAAGTGTAAAACAACAACAACAACAACAACAACAACAACACAATACTAGCAACAACAACACTACACCAACACCACTAACAACCACAACAACAACAACAACAACACAATCACCACCACCAACACACAACAACAATACCAACAACAAAAACACAATCACCAACAACAACAACAATCCAACAACACAAACACAATCACCAACAACCACACCAACACCAACACAATCACCAACAACCACACCAACACCAACAACAACAATACCAACAACACAATCACCAACAACAACAACAACCACAATACTGAACCTTCAGGTGTGTACAACAGCTGTCTTGAAGAAACCTGATAAATACTCTACATTTATCTGAAGAAAATTATAGCTTCTGAAATATGTGTCTATTTCTTTGTCTGTCTGTCTGCCTCTTCTTTCCTCCCGTTTATACATCCTTAACTCTGATTTATTCCTTTTTCTTTCATTATTCCTCTTTTATCACCCTTTCCATGCCGTATTTTCCTCTTGTCCCTTCCTTTCGCATCCCTTCTTCCCTTCCCCATACTATCTCTCTTCCCCTTTCTCCTCTTCTCGCCTCTTCCCTCTTCCTCCAACTTATTCTCCTCCTCTTTTTTTTTCTTTCGCCTCGTCCCCTCTTTTTCTCTTCCCTCCCACCTCCTCCTCCTCTTCTTCACCCCTCTTCCCTCCCCTCTTCTTCTACCCCCGTCTCCCACCACCTCTCCTTCTCGTTACATCCTTCCCACTCCCCATCGTCTCCTTCTCTCACCTCATTTTCTTCTATCACTTCCTCCCATCCATTCTCTCCTCTCATTCCTTTCCTTTATTCCTCTCCCTTCCCACCTCCCTTTCCCCTGACAACACACCCTTCTTCCATTTCTCCAACACATCCCTCCATCCCCTCTATATCTCAATCACCACCACTCCCTCCTTCACACCACGCCCCCCCTTCCTCCTCTCCTCCCCCAGTCCCTCCTCCCCCATCCCCCCTTCTCCCACTCTCCTCCCCAGTCCCTCACTCCTCCCCCACCCCCTTATCATCCAACACTTGCTCAAAGAAATGAGGCAGAGGAACGGCCCCTCCCCCTAATCTGCTCCACGACATACACTGAATACGAACCACCTTCTTGTTCGAGCTACCACGCCTCCACGACAACTTACCCACGACCCCGGAGACGACAGGGAAGGGAAGGTCGTTGAGAGGGGTGACTGAGCACGACCAAGGTAGAGGGTGGTCATCCTCCACGTGTCAGTGAAACGACTGGTATGTGTGTGTGTGTGTGTGTGTGTGTGTGTGTGTTTGTGGACTGGGCCATCGACGATGCTTACTGACACGACCACAAGACGACAATGAGAACAGATGAGAAGAAGTGATGGTGCAAAGTCGTCGACCAGAGAAACGACCACTAATACCTAGAAGGACTCAGGTCATGGCAAGTGATTTCCTATACGAGTAAGCGACGACTGTACGACTGTATGGGTGGGTACGGGGTGCTGGAGTGACCTCTCAAGCTCACGAGACCTCAAATATGACCAAAACTTGAAAAATATAATTACCATAATTACCTTGAGGATGACCACACGCACGACCTGATCAATTTTCGAACGACCCCTGATCAACCCCTGTACGACTTATGATCAACCTCTGAACGACCTGGCAGCAGCAGCAGAAAACGAAGAACGACCTCAATGGGAACGACTCTGCTCACGACAAATTGTCTTATAAGTCACCAGCCTGGGGGAGTGAAGGAGGAGGGAGAGTGATGGAGAAGGAGGGCGTAGGGAGAGAAGGAGGGCGAAGGAGGGAGGTGGGAAGAGTGAGGGAGAAGGAGGGCAGGAAGAGTGAGGGCGAAAGAGAAAGAGTGAGGAAGAAGAAGAATAGTGGAGAACTGCGAGGAAGGAAATAGAGGAGGAAAAAGAAGTTAATGAGAATGACAAAGAAAACAACGAGCACTACCGGTTATCTCCCCCATAACCCCCACCCCATCCTCCCCCATAACCCCCACCCCATCCTCCCCCTACTTCCCCCATCCTCCCCCCTGCCTCCCCATCCCCCATAACCCCACCCCCCCATCCTCCCCATAACCCCCACCCCATCCTCCCCCACTACCCCCACCCATCCTCCCCCATAACCCCCCCCATCCTCCTACCCCACCCCATCCTCCCCCCATAACCCCCACCCCATCCTCCCCCTAACCCCACCCCATCCTCCCCCATACCCCCCACCCCATCCTCCCCATAACCCCCCACCCCATCCTCCCCCATACCCCCACCCCATCCTCCCCCCACCAACCCCCCCACCCCATCCTCCCCCCATAACCCCCATCCTCCCCCATAACTCCCACCCCATCTCCCCCACCAACCCCCCTCATTCCTTCCAACCCCCTATCTATGACCCCCACTCTCATACCCCACCTCCCCTCCCCATCCACTCCACCCACCTATCCCTCTCTTTCTCATCCTTCACCCCACGATCATAAACGGAGAGGGGAGAGAATCACCTGTGGTGAAGGGAGTCACACCTGGTATACTGGGTGAGAGTCACCTGGTATACTGGGTGAAGGAGGTCACACCTGGTATACTGGGTGAGAGTCACCTGGTGTGACTGGGTGAAGAGTCACACCTGGTATACTGGGTGAAGGGAGTCACACCTGTATACTGGGAAGTCACACCTGGACATGCTGGTGAAGGAGAGTCACACCTGGTATACTGGGTGAAGGAGTCACACCTGGTATACTGGGTGAAGGGAGTCACACCTGGTATACTGGGTGAAGGGGAGTCCTGTATACTGGGTGAAGGAGGTCACCTGGTATACTGGGTGAAGAGTCACACCTGGTATACTGGTGAAGGGAGTCACACCTGGTATACTGAGTGAAGGAGGTACCTGGTATACTGGGTGAAGGGGTCACCTGGTATACTGGTGAAGGAGTCACCTGGTATACTGGGTGAAGGAGTCACACCATACTGGATGAAGTCACACCTGTATACTGGTGAGTCACACCTGTATACTGGGTGAAGGAGAGTCACCTGGTATACTGGGTGAAGGAGTCACACCTGGTATACTGGGTGAAGAAGTCACACCTGGTATACTGGGTGAAGGAGTCACACCTGGTATACTGGGTGAAGGGGAGTCACACCTGGTATACTGGGTGAAGGGAGTCACACCTGGTATACTGGGTGAAGGTCACACCTGGTATACTGGGTGAAGGGGAGTCACGGTATACTGGGTGAAGGAGGTCCTGGTATACTGGGTGAAGGAGTCACACCTGGTATACTGGGTGAAGAGTCACACCTGGTATCTGGGTGAAGGAGGAGTCACACCTGGTATACTGGGTGAAGGAGTCACACCTGGTATACTGGGTGAGAGGAGGTCACACCTGGTATACTGGGTGAAGAGTCACACCTGGTATACTGGGTGAGAGTCACCTGGTATACTGGGTGAAGGAGTCACACCTGGTATACTGGGTGAAGGAGTCACCTGGTATACTGGGTGAAGGGGAGTCACCGTGTCTGGGTGAAGGAGTCACCTGGTATACTGGGTGAAGGGGGAGTCACACCGTATGCTGGGTGAGAGAGTCACCTGGTATACTGGGTGAAGAGTCACACCTGGTATACTGGGTGAAGTCACACCTGGTATACTGGGTGAAGGGACACACCTGGTATACTGGGTGAAGGAGTCACACCTGGTATACTGGGTGAAGAGAGTCACCTGGTATACTGGGTGAAGGGGTCACCTGGTATACTGGGTGAAGGAGTCACACCTGGTATACTGGGTGAAGGAGGTCACACCTGGTATACTGGTGAAGGGGGTCACCTGGTATACTGGTGAAGGTCACTACTGGGTGAAGGTCACACCTGGTATACTGGGTGAAGGGGAGTCACACCTGGTATACTGGAAGGAGTCACACCTGGTATACTGGGTGAAGGAGTCACACCTGGTATACTGGGTGAAGGGAGTCACACCTGGTATACTGGTGAGTCACACCTGGTATACTGGGTGAAGGGGAATCACACCTGGTATACTGGGTGAAGGAGTCACACCTGGTATACTGGGTGAAGGGAGTCACTGTATACTGGGTGAGAAGTCACACCTGGTATACTGGGTGAGAGTCACACCTGGTATACTGGGTGAAGGAGAGTCACACCTGGTATACTGGGTGAAGAGTCACACCTGGTATACTGGGTGAGTCACACCTGGTATACTGGGTGAAGGGGGTCACACCTGGTATACTGGGTGAAGGGTCACAGTATACTGGGTGAAGGAGTCACACCTGGTATACTGGGTGAGAGGAAGTCACACCTGTAGGTGAGGCCACCGTATCTGGTGAAGGGGTCACATGCTGGGTGAAGGAGAATCACCTGGTATACTGGGTGAAGGGGAGTCACCTGGTATACTGGTGGGAGGTCCCTGCTTACTGGGTGAAGGGGAGTCACACCTGGTTATACTGGATGAAGGGGAAGTCACACCTGGTATACTGGGTGAAGGAGGAGTCACACCTGGTATACTGGGTGAAGGAGTCACACCTGGTATACTGGGTGAAGGAGTCCACCTGGTATACTGGGTGAAGGAGTCACACCTGGTATACTGGGTGAAGAGTCACACCTGGTATACTGGGTGAAGAGTCACACCTGGTATACTGGGTGAAGAAGTCACACCTGGTATACTGGGTGAAGGAGTCACACCTGGTATACTGGGTGAGGAGTCACACCTGGTATACTGGGTGAAGGAGTCACCTGGTATACTGGGTGAAGGAGTCACACCTGGTATACTGGGTGAAGGAGGTCACACCTGGTACTGGGTGAAGGGAGTCACACCTGGTATACTGGGTGAAGGGAGTCACACCTGGTATACTGGGTGAAGGGGAGTCACACCTGGTATACTGGGTGAAGGGGGAGTCACACCTGGTATACTGGTGAAGGGAGTCACACCTGGTATACTGGGTGAAGGGGGAGTCACACCTGGTATACTGGGTGAAAGTCACCTGGTATACTGGGTGAAGGGAGTCACACCTGGTATACTAGTGAAGGGAGTCACACCTGGTATACTGGGTGAAGAGTCACACCTGGTATACTGGGTGAAGAGTCACACCTGGTATACTGGTGAAGGAGTCACACCTGGTATACTGGGTGAAGGGAATCCTGGTATACTGGGTGAAGAGGTCACACCTGGTATACTGGGTGAAGGGAGTCACACCTGGTATACTGGGTGAAGGTCACACCTGGTATACTGAGTGAAGAAGTCACCTGGTATACTGAGTGAAGGGAGTCACACCTGGTATACTGGGTAGAGGAGTCACACCTGGTATACTGGGTGAAGAGTCACACCTGGTATACTGGGTGAAGGGGAGTCACACCTGGTATACTGGGTGAAGGGTGGTGGTGGGTGGATGAATCACACCTGAAGGACTTAGTCAGCTACAGGTGAGTCATAGGAGACGATTGACTCAGCCACTCCGGATGACTCACACTGTACCCCCCGCCTCCCCCTTCCACACACACACATGCTTACCACACACACACACACACACATGCGGTTAGAATTCAGACGTCCATCTAGAAGTGTGTGTGTGTGTGTGTGTGTGTGCGTGGTGGGTGGGACAACGTGTGCGTGTTGTGTGTGTGTGTCGGGAGGAAGTGGCCGGCGCTGCACACCATTACCAACTTCCTCCAACAGAGATCAATATTAGCGGAGAATCTTGAGGGAAGACATACAACATTTAAGAGGGTGCCCCGTGTGTGTGTGTGTGTGTGTGTGTGTGTGTGTGTGTGTGTGTGTGTGTGTGTGTGTGTGTGTGTGTGTGTGTGTGTAAATCTAAATTACTGAAACGTTCCAGAAATTTGACGGAATTTTTGTTTCCCTCTTAAATCACCGTTATTTCAATTACTGTAGTTTTGAGTATAATAATTCGTTACACCCCCCGAAATAAGTCTCAGTTGGTTGCGTGTGTGGATAAATCACCGTTATTTCAATTACCTTTTTGTTGTGCGTGATTCTCAAACGTTCCCATGATTCATTCGTAATTTCTTTCGCACAAATCACTGGTGCTTTAATTAGTTTTTATTCAGCATACCTGTAAATAACCTTAATGGCAAAAATTCCCGTTCTTTCAAGTATATTTTCTTATTCTTTCTTCTTGTAAATAACGCGCATAAATCACCCTTATTTTCAATCACATTTATTCAATTCTGTATTCTTTTAAACCACGATAGCTAGTTACGTAAATCACACACACTCCCATCGCAATAACTACATTACTTCACGGGTCATTCTGGTAAATAACTTAAATTCTTACGTAAATTATTTCAATCACCTTTATAAGACACTAATACACATCACCACTGTTCCTATAAATCACCATGAGCTAATTAATATATACCTGTAAAAAATCACTTACAGGTACAGGTTACAGCAAAACGAGTGAGTCGTTACACGTTACAGGTTAGGTTACAGCCATACTGGTTACAGGTTAGGTTAGGTTACAAGCATATCAGTGGGTACAGTTATAGATACAGGTTACAGCTATACGAGAGGATAGTTACAGGTTACAGGTACAGGTTATGTTGCAGGCATATGGGTGGTTACAGATATAGGTACAGGTTACAGCCATACGAATAGATAGTTACAGGTTACAGATACAGGATAGGTTACAGGCATATGGGTGGGTACAGTTATAGGTACAGGTTACAGCCATACGAGTGGATAGTTACAGAGTTACAGGTTAAAGGTATCCGATTACACTGTATTTATCACATCAAAGCGGGTACAGTTTTATGTATTTATGTATCGAAAATTAATATAAGCATTCATGTGAGAGAGAGAGAGAGAGAGAGAGAGAGAGAGAGAGAGCAAACAAATACTCTTTTAATTCATCAAACTCTCTCTCTCTCTTATTTCACACATTTATCACCTTTACTTCTTAATTCCACATTCGATCATTATTTATTTATACCTTCATAAATTATCATCGAGTTCTCTCTCTCTATATATATATTCCCTTCATTTATCATTCCACATCATCTTCAATATCATCATCACATCCTCTCTATTTCCATCATTTTATCATCCACCATCATTCTGGATATTACCAAATTCTCTTGCATTCATTCCTTTAAATAATTTCCTTTATTATCGTCGTTTCCTCTCTTAACCTCATCATTTATTCCATATTTTCTCTTATCTCCACCCTTCATCATCACTATCTAGGAGGCAAAAAAAAAAATATCAGGATTCTCCCTATTTCTCCTACTTATCTCTGATTTCGGTCCAATTCCACCACTTTTCCTACACTGTGTCTCACCTCCTCTGCGATTTTAGTGGGAGGTCCCCTTCGTTCCATCTCATAGAAAACGGGAAACTGAACGCGTCTAGACATGACCGAAATAGTGTTGTAAGTTAGGTCGCCTTGAAGAGGACGTAGGGGGGGGAGAGGAAAGAGGGGAGAGGAGGAGGAAAGAGGGGAGACCGTAGGAAAAAGAGGGGAGACAGTAGGAGGAGGGGAAAGAGAGGAAAAGGAGGAGGAGAAGGAGAGATGGGAGGAGGAGAGGGAGGAGGCAAAGGTGAAAAAGAAAAAGATTAAATGGGAGTGAGAGAGAGAGAGAGAGGAGGATATAGGAGGAGAGAGGTGGGAAAAAAGAGGGAAGGGAAAAATGAGATACAATATGAGAGAGAGAGAGAGAAGAGAGCGAACGATCAGAGAAGGAGGAGAGTTGAACCCAAGCTGCGTTAAGGCCTTGGTTTATTGGGTCCCCGGGAGAGAGGGGCCAGGGAGGGAATGAGAGGGAAGAGGGAGGAGGTTGGAATAAGAAGGAAGAGGGAGGGAGGGAGGGGGAGGGAATGAGGAAGAGGGAGGGAGGTTTGGAATAAGGTGGGAGGGAGGGCAGAGAGGGAAGAGGAGGGGAAGAAGGGAATAAGGAGAGACAGGGAGATTGGAATGAGAAGGAGAAAGGGAGGGATGGAATAAGTGGGAAGAGGGAGGAAGGAGAGACGGAATGAGAGGGGAGAGAAGGGAATAAGAGGGAAGAGGAAGGAGATGTAAAGTTTAGATATGGAGTAAGAGAGAGAGAGAGAGAGAGAGAGAAGTAAGAAGGGGACAATAAAGTATAATAGAGAGAGTGAAAGTTACAGAGAAGGGAATGAGAGAGAGAGAGAGAGAGAGAGAGAGAGAGAGAGAGAGAGAGAGAGAGAGAGAGAGAGAAACAGGAAGGTAGAGAAAGATGCATTGAGATGGAGGAATGTAAGAAAAGATAAAAGAGAAAAGAAGGAAAATGTCTCTCTCTTTTATTTGAGGGGTTAGAGGCACAAGACTTCGTGTCAGGGATGGTGTTGACGGGATCACGGGTATATGGTCCTGAGTCCTCCTCTTGGATCTATTGTTGAGGTGATGGGGGGAGGCGGGGAGAGGAGGGGCTGGGGAGGGGAGGGGAGGGAGGGGGGGAGGGAGGAGAGGGGGGGCGGGGGGGGGGGGAGGGGCGGGGGAGGGGGCCGGGGGGAGAGGGGGAGGGGGGGAGGGGCGGGAGGGGCCGGGGGAGGGGAGGGGGGAGAGAGGAGGGGCTGGGGAGGGGGGGGAGGGGGGGGGGGGGAGGAGAGGGGGGGAGAGGGGGAGGCTAGAGGGAGAGGGAAGATATAAGGGTTTGTATGCCAATGATCGGACACCCCCCCAAGAAGCCCCTCACTAACCCCTAATGACCCACGTCGCCCAAAATAACAGGGACGAACTGGAAACTCTCAGGCGAAAGCAGCGCGGTGGGTGACGGGCGGCTGAACTAAATCCTTTGAGAGGGAAGGGGGGGGGGGTAGAAGAAGGGGCAATCTCATCTCGTTATTTAAGTGATAAATATTCACACAAATATCAACCAGTTATGTTTTATTGAGAATTAATTTAGAAAAGGACGAGTGAGTAATCCTATTTTGTCTGTATACGTGATTATGGAGTGTAATTGAAGGTGTTTATTTACACACAATAACGGGAGAAATTATTGTGCATCACAACAATGGCGCGCGATCGGATGCATAAGCGACCTCTGAGAGCCATCTATTAGTGGGATATTGAATTACTGGTCCGTATGTCGCGCAGTTAGGGGGAGTTACCGCTCCTGCCTCTCAGCTCAGATGGTTCTTGTTCTTGTTGTTGTAGCTTTAAGACAAGCAGCGTTAACGACGTAATTGACGCAATTTAAGACATCTTATAAACTGCGAATCAATATTAAACACATAAAAAAAAGTTAACATCGTATAGAACTTTCTTAGTAGTTATGGACCACAACTGACCATATTTAGGTACAGTGTGTTTGTATAGGAACGACTTGAGGTGAGGTGGAGTGAACACGCGAGAATAAGTGTATCATTCGTTGTATCTGTCTCTCTACACACATTAGCCACGGGTCTCTCTCTCTCTCTCTCTCTCTCTCTTTCTCTCTCTCTCTCTCTTTCACTTTACTCAAGCAACTCTCAGCATTATACATTATCTTACAAACTCCTTCGCCCCTCTGTCTCTCTTATTCCGTTCTATCGTTATTTATCATTCTCCTCCACTCCCTTTACCCTTCCCCCTCCTCTTCCTTCGCCTCCTCTTCTAAATCTTCCAACATCATCATTTTCCATCTCTCCCGGAGTTATTATTCTCTTTCTCTCTGTTTCTCCACCGCTTTTCAATCGAATTTATGTGCTGTTTCTGATTTGAGGACGTAGCTGTGAAGGTCTCTCTCTCTCTCTCTCTCTCTCTCTCCATTATCACGAGTTTCACCTCTCCCGTCTTTCATTTACATGTCCTTCATCTGGCCATCAAACTCCACTGTTTTCCTTTCATTTTCGTTTATTTTGTGTTCTTCTTTATTCTTCCCCTATTTACTTATCTTTATTATTATAGTTATATTATTATTATTATTATTATTATTATTTAACTGAAACGTCCAATTCCATTACAGTTTCTCTCTCTCTCTCTCTCTCTCTCTCTCTCTCTCTCTCCTGTACTTCACGAAAGCCCAGGACTCAAAACCCCAATGACTCAGTCTCGATCTGCTAGAGTCGACACATTCAAGGAACTATTCCATCATTCCTCGAGGTTTCCCCTGTGTGTGTGTGTGTCCAGAAACTCAACTTCCTGGTTTCATCATCGTGAACACCCTCCCCGAGATCGATGGTTCGAGGTCAAGTTAACAACGCTGTAATGAGTCAAAGGTTCATAACTCACTTCTCAAGATTCGAAACATTATTTTGGGTGGTCCCGTCAGGTGTCGAATGTGTGTGTGTCTGTTGTTTCGTGAGGTTGTGGTTGTTGTGGTTGCTTTATAGTTGTGGTTGTTTAACAATTGTGGTTGTTTTATAGTTGTGGTTGTTTTAGTTGTGGTTGTTTTATAGTTGTGGTTGTTTTAGTTGTGGTTGTGTTATAGTTGTGGTTGTCATATATTTGTGGTTGTTTTATATAGTTGTGGTTGTTTTATAGTTGTGGTTGTCTTATAGTTGTGGTTGTTTCATAGTTGTGGTTGTTTAATAAGGTTGAAACACACACACGCACACACACACGCACACACACACACACACACACACACACACACACACTTCCCCTCCCAAAACATATCCTGTTGGTAGGCGGCCAACACACCTTGGATGTCTCCCTGGGATCTCTGACACCATTATTGTCACCACTACCACCCATATTACCACCACTATGTCACCACTACTACTGTCACCACCACCATTGTCATCACTACAGTCACCACTACTGTCACCATTACCACCACCACCACCACCACCACCATCATGAAAATTACTACTACAAATATCATTACGACGGCCATAATTATCAACAATGTCACCAACAACATTACCACACCTTTCACCAACCCACCCCTGCCTCCTCCACCCACCACCCACCCACCCCACCCACCACCACTCACATACCCCTCCCTCTTTCAAACATCCACCCCTTCCTCCACCTACCTCCACGCACCCATTTACCCCACCCCCGCCCACTCACCCAGAGACAAAGTGGGCGGGCTCTATGTCACCTATTTCACCCTAAACCTGACCAAATCATTTCCTTGGTGATGATAACTCTCTCTCTCTCTCTCCTCTTTTCTCTATACATCTCTCTTCATTCCCTCTTCTTCTCATTCTCCTCGTTCGATCTAAATCAAACCACGCACCCACAACACAAGCCTGAGGTACCGATTACCCGATACGGACATAAGCAAGAAGGAAAAAACAAAAGACGAACAGATAAACAAAGTCGAATGCAACATTACTCAGAGGTCCGTCTGATGCAAGGCCAGGAGGCGAAGGGCAGAGGAAGAGGGGTATAAAAACACGATGATAATTTGTGGGTTATCTGGGGGAGAGAGAGAGAGAGAGAGAGAGAGAGAGAGAGAAGGGGGAAGAAGAGGTATACTGTAAATTGGTCATTGTATAAATAGCTACATAAAGAACTCGTTAGTGATTATTATTATTATTATTATTATTATTATTATTATTATTATTATTATTGTTTTATTACTTTCAGTCTTACCAAATCGTCACCACCAGTACCATAACATCCACTACAACAACACCTTCACAACCACCACTACCAACACCACCACTACTACCACTCCACTGCAGCACCACCTACCACAACACCACCACTACTACCACCACCACAGCTACCCACCACCACTACCACCACACCCACTACCACCAACACCACCACCACTACCACAACACCACCACTACCACCAACACCACCACTACCACCAACACCACCACTACCACCAACACCACTACCAACACTTCACCACCACCACCACTACCACCAACACCACCACTACACCACTACCACCACTACCACTTCTAACACTACCACCCCCACAGCTACCAACACCACCACCACCAACACCACCACTACCACCACTACCACCACTTCCAACACTACCACCACCACCACCACAGCTACCAACACCACCTCACCTACCACACCAACACCACCACTACCACCAACACCACCACCACACCACCACTACCACCACACTATTCCACCACTACCACCAACACACCATTACCACCATACCTCTACCACCACCACTATGACAATTATCGGCAATACCATCATCACCCCACTCATTACCACTCTACCAGCGTTACCACATTTACCACAACTACCACCATTGGCAAAAAATTTTAGAGGCATTATTCGCTGTCAGCAGGTGTGAGGCCTTGGGTTCACATGTGCACAAGTGTTGATATGACAGCTGTTTTACTTTTCCCACAGGTGTGTCGGTCGAGGCGATGCTTCACAGGTGTTGAGGAGGAGGAGGAGGGAGGAGGGAGGAGAGATGGAAGAGGAGGAGAGCTAGGAAGGGCATGGAGGGACAGAGACAGTAGCGAGGGAGAATGAGATGAAGGGAGAGGGAGGGAGAGGATAGATGGAAGGAGAGAAAGGAGGGGAGAGGCGAGGAGAAGAGGGAGGATAAAAGGAGGAGTGGGGGACCTGGGAAGGAGAGGTAGGGAGGAGGAAGGTAGATGAAGGGAAAGGGAGACGAGGAAATATCTTGTTTTATGGCTAATACGAAGGAATTTAAATCCGTTTGAACACACACACACACACACACACACACACACACACACACACACACACACACACACACACACACACACACACACACACACACACACACACACACACACACACACACACACACACCAAAAGAATTAACCCCTCGTATATTTTAATTGGTATACGACAAATGCCAGGATTGGAACGAGAAAGTGCACTGATTGGTCAAATAAATGTATAAATTGGTTAAATAAAAGCCTTGCTGTAATGGCCAGGAAGTAAGAATTAACGTCAATACATACTACAGGTAAGAACAGAATCCCTAATGGTTTAAAATAATAATGAAATAAGTCTTTTTTAAGTCTTCCGGTTCCTCTTTATCGATATTTTTTTTTCGTCTCTTTCTACTTTATTTTTTTTTATTCTGTGTTATTGTGTTTTTCTTATTTCTCTCCTTTTATTTTCATTTTCTGTCTCTCTCTATTTATGTATGTGTGTATCTTTCCTATATCCTTCCCCTTCTCTACCTCTCCTCGCCTTTTCCTCTTCCCCCTTCCTCTCATCTTCCTCTCTCCCCTCCTGTCATCTTTTCCTTTCTCTCTCTCTCCCTCCTCTCCTCTCCCCTCTCCTCTGCTCTGCCTCCCTCCTGTTATCTCCCTCTCTCCCTCCTGCATCTTTCTCTCCTTCTCCTGTCATCTCCCTCCCTTCCTCTTCTCCTATCCACCTCTTTCCTCTCCCTCCGTCTCTCCCCTCTCTCCCCCCTCCCCACTTCTCCCTCTCCTCTCCCTCACATTACCTGTCAATATCTTTTCCTTTGTCCTTGATAAACTTCTCCCCCTCTCTCACTCCCTCCCCTTCCCCCTCTCACTCTCCCTTCCCTTCCCCCCTCTCCTCTTCTCCCCTTGTCAAACATCAACAGTTATCCCATTCTCTCCCCTCCTCTCCCCTATGCTCCTTCTCCCTCTCACCCTATGCTCCTTCTCTCTCCTCTCACCTATGCTCCCTCTCTCCTCTACCCTCTTTCTCTCTGTTATCTCTCCCTATCCCCTCTCCCCGTCTCCCATCCATTTCCTACTTCACTAAGTGAAACAGACAGAGAGACAGACAGTCAAACAAACAGAAGCACAGACAAAAGGGCGACCAGACAAGACAGGAACTCGAAAAGACAGATAAACAGATATAGAAAGACATATTAAGAGAGAGAGAGAGAGAGAGAGAAGAGAGAGAGAGAGAGAGAGAGAGAGCACACCGCAGGATATAATAAAAGTATGACAGATAGTAAATGCATATGTGGATTGGAGGAGGTGAGATGGGGGAGGAGGAGGTGATGGATGTGTGGAGGAGGGGTGATGGAGGGGGGAGGAGATGAGGGAGTGAGAGGTACAACTGGGGAAAGAGAGTACACCTACCCTCTCTCTCTCTCTCCTCTCTCTCTCTCTCTCTCTCTCTCAATTCCCTTTTCCATCCTCAATTCCCCAACATCATCCCCTTCATACCTCACCCTTTCCACCCCCCCTTTCTCTCGTTCTCTCGGCCTACAATGCATAGTTTGAATACCTGGTGTCAGAGTAAAAGTGACAGTCATGGTGTGTGCGTGTGCGTGCGTGCGTGCGTGCGTGTGTTTGTGTGTGTGTGTGTGTGTGTGTGTGTGTCCATCTCTAAGCTCATTCTCCCGTCTAAGAGAGAGAGAGAGAGAGAGAGAGAGAGAGACTATGGCATGTTATGAACGCAAGTTGGGACGAGAACACCACAGAGGAAGGGAGAGGTGAAGGGGAGGGAGGTGAGAGGGAGGAGGGAGGTGAAGGGAGAAGAAGAGAGGGGGAGGGGGCTGTGAAAGGAGGAGGTGGAAGTGAGGGAGAAGAAGGAAAAGGTAAAGAGGTTGAGAGAAATGGGCAACGAAAGGAGAAAGAGGATGGTGGAAAGGGGGAGGGGGAAGATATCGGGAGGAAGTAAAAGAAAAAGAAAACAAGGATGTAAGAGGAGGAGAGAGATAAGTTAAGAGGAAAAGGAGAGGAAGGAGTCACGGGGAAGGGTAAGGGGTGAGAGGGGGAACCAGGAAAAGGGGTGAAAAGAAGTGGTGAGGAGGAGAAAAGTTGAAAGGGGGGCTAAGGAAGGGAATGAGGGGGAGGAAGGAGAAAGTTGAAGAGGGAAGGGGAGTGGAAGAAGGGGAATGAGAGAGAGAGAGGAGAAAGGGAAAGGGGAGTGGAAGAGGGAGATAGTGGGGAACAGAGTGGGAGGGGAGGTGGGGTAACAGCGTCTGGCCACTTTCACCCAAGATGAAGATTGTTGCAACCATGTGAATATTCCTCTCTCTCTCACACACACACACACACACACACACACACACACACACACACACACACACACACACACACACACACCCCTATCCCACCTCTCTCATTCCCATACAATTTCATGTAACGTTTATTTAGGGGTAAAAATCTGACGGTGGTAATGTTTTCACCTGTGTCCACCTGCCTCGTGTGTTACCTGAGGTGAAGCCCCAGATATTGATGACCACGATTAATATGGAGAGCGGGGGAGGGGGAGGTGGGAGGGGAGGAGAGGGGAGGGGAGTGTTGTGGAGGTCAGGGGTGAGGAGGGGGGGAGAGGAGAAGGAGTGTGTTGTGGAGGTGAGGAGGGGAGGGAGGAGGAAGAGGGGCGAGGGAGTGGGCAAGGGCGGTTCTAGGACGGAAGAGGGAAGGAGGGGAGGGGAGGGGAGGGAGGGGAGGAAGGAAAGGGGAGGGGTAGGAAGGATGGTGAGTGATTATGAGAAGAGAAGACACAGAGAAGACTGGAATAAGGAAGACAGAAGAATGGACGACTGGCGATAAGAGTGACATAATCTCTTAGCGATTGGATACACATACAGCCAATCCACCAGCCAGCGATTAGAGAAAATATACCTGAAGATTAGCCAATCAAACCTAGCGATATCCGTTCATACTGGCGATAGTAGCGATAGATCTGAACTTCAATTGGCGATAGTAGCGATAGATTTAAACTTCAATTAGCGATAGGAACGTTAGATCTTACCTTCAATTGGCGAGAGTAGCGATAGATTTAAACTTCAATTGGCGATAGGAACGTTAGATCTGAACCAGCGATAGATGTACTGGCACAAACAGCGATTATAGCGATAGATTCAATCGGGGAAAAGATATCGGAACGTCAGGTATCGGAGAACCAGGTATCAGAAGCCAGGTATCGGAGAAACAGGTATCGGGGAGCAATCGGGGAGCCAGGTATCGAGGAGCCAGGTATCGAGAACCAGGTATCGGGGAGCCAGATATCAGGAGCCAGGTATCGGGGGAGCCAGATATCGAGGAGCCAGGTATCGAGGAGCCAGGTATCAGGAGCCAGGTATGGGGAGCCAGGTATCGGAGCCAGGTATAGGGACCGTGTGTATGTCAGTGAGGCTGTCAAGTTATTGAGGATGTCAGCATACCAGCACATACCACGCTAACACACCTGAGTAACACATACCTACCGTCTCTCTCTCTCTCTCCATGTATCTGTGTATGTATGTATGTATGTATGTATGTATGTATGTATGTATCCATCATCAAACTAGCTATCTATTTGTAATCTGAGCACCTCCAAGGACGGACCATAATAAAGGCATTTCCAAAAAATTATGTGTACAGAAGGAGACAAGGAAGGGGAGGGGAAGGGAAAGAGGAGGAGGGGGGAGGGGGGAAGGGGAAAGAGGAGGAGGGGGTGAGGGGGAGAAGGAGGTGGGAGAGGTTATGATGGGGAGGAGAAGAAGAAGACGATGAGGAAAAGACGGAAGAGAGGACTCATCTACCCACCTGTGTACCTACGCCTCACACACACTCCTTTATTAACCCTTATTATATATCTTATTTATTATTTCTTCTTCTTCTTCTTCTTCTTCTTCATTATCATCATCATTTTCCACCTTACACGCTCTTTATTCGTTAAATCTATCATCTTGTTTTTTTCTCACATTATCCCTATCTCCTCCTTCGTCATTATCCACTTTACGCACCATTTATCCTATCATATCCTTGTAGTTCTTACTTTATTATACCTCTTCCGCTTCCTCTTCATTTTCCATTTTACACTCAATTATTGCATCATCCTTGACTTTTCTTGCTATTACCATTATTCTTCATTATTCATTCTGCGGTTTTCTTCTTCTACTAGTTTATTATTATTTCTACTTCTACTTATTCTTTGCTGTTTATCTTTCAGTCTCCTTTATTCTCTTTTATCTATGTGCCATATAGTCTTTACCTTTATCCACATGACATAATTTTTCCTTTATTCCCTTCTTGTTTCGCTTTTATCCTTCTCCCTCAATTATCATTTATTCCACTTAACCATTATTTCTTTTTTCGTTTTATCCGAGTGTCCTAATTATGTTTTTTTTATCATTTCCTCACTTCCCATTCTTCTCACCGGAAACCTCCACTGGAATCCCTCAAAAAGGAATCCCGGTAAATATCTATTGAAAGCCTTTAAATAAACCCCCCGTTGAAAGATATCTACCGGAACCCTCTCAAGTAAGAACACAAGTCTTCGGAAACCGCAAGGAACCCCCCCAGAGAGCTTAATTTAACAAACAGGTCGGGGGTAATTTTCGGCAGTTACGGTGAGATAATTAAGCTTGAGTCTTATATTATATGGTGGAGCCTCATTACTATATTATTATTTGTTGAGTGGTGCTGTAGTAATAGTAGTAGATTATTACTATTATTATTAGCATTATTATTGTCATTATCATTATTATAGTGAAGCCTTCCATCTAACAGGAAGCCTTGGAAACCCTCACAGGTGATACACGATTGGAAGCCCTATAGGTGAAACCCCGTTGGAGCCCCATAGATGAAACACTAATGAAACCCTCTTGAATAAATACTCCAATAAACGACTCTTAATACATAACCCGTAAATAATATTAATCCTTTTATAATATTTTTACCGGCTGACTCACTGTTGCCATATCTACACCACCCCTCCCCCTCCTCCCAGGGATAAGAAGGTTCTAGACGCCCTGGGAACACTACATGGGGTTTAAATCGCGTCTCAAGTCGACATAAATTGGCCTCTTAAAATTTGGCATCAAGTTGAGCCATAAATTTTCACACCAAGATGGCGACGTGTTTATGTACAGAGGGTGAGAGGCTCCAGCTGGCAACGATGGCGCTGGGGAGGAGGGTATAATACAGAGCAGAAACTAATCCTTATACCAGGGTGAACTAGTGGTGGGTCTGGCGAGTGATTGTGATGGGTCGTTGTATAATTATTTTTACTATTATAATTACTACTTAATATACTTATATAATTAAGTGTGAAGATTATATTATTATTGTGTGTGTGTGTGTGTGTGTGTGTGTGTGTGTGTGTGTGTGTGTGTGTGTGTTGTGTGTTGTGTGTTGTGTGTGTATTCTCAAAACTCACGGGTTTTGTGACGAAATTGCACAGGAGGTCGTGTCCGTGTGTGTTGTGTGTTGAGTTGTGTCCGTGTGTTGTGTTGAGTTGTCTGTGTGTTGTGTTGAGTTGTGTCCGTGTGTTGTGTTGAGTTGTGTCCGTGTGTTGTGTTGAGTTGTGTCCGTGTGTTGTGTTGAGTTGTGTCCGTGTGTTGTGTTGAGTTGTGTCCGTGGTTTGTTGAGTTGTGTCCGTGTGTTGTGTTGAGTTGTGTCCGTGTGTTGTGTTGAGTTGTGTCCGTGTGTTGTGTTGAGTTGTGTCCGTGTGTTGTGTTGGAGTTGTGTCCGTGTGTTGTGTTGAGTTGTCCGTGTGTTGTGTTGGGGTTGTGTCCGTGTGTTGTGTTGAGTTGTGTCCGTGTGTTGTGTTGAGTTGTGTCCGTGTGTTGTGTTGGGTTGTGTCCGTGTGTTGTGTGTTGAGTTGTGTCCGTGTGTTGTGTTGAGTTGTGTCCGTGTGTTGTGTTGAGTTGTGTCCGTGTGTTGTGTTGAGTTGTGTCGTGTGTTGTGTTAGTTTGTCCGTGTGTTGTGTTGAGTTGTCCGTGTGTTGTGTTGAGTTGTGTCCGTGTGTTGTGTTGTGAGGCTGACCACCGTGAGAACCAGGTGACTGAGGGGGGGGAACTATCGTCTGATCTTCCTGGGTGTAAAAAAAAAGCACCGCCCAGGAAGGCCTGTGATTGGCTGCCGTCACAGTGAGCAGTCTATAGCGGGGGTGAACAGTAATTTAACTTAACCTAATTTAAGCTAACCTAACCTAATGTAACCTAACATAATTTAACCTAATTTAACTTAACCTAATTTAAGCTAACCTAACCTAATGTAACCTAACTTAATTTAACTAATTTAACTTAACCTAATTTAAGCTAACCTAACCTAACCTAACCTAACCTAACCCAACGTATGTATGCGTGTCCTCCCTCTCCCCCATCTTCTCCCTCTCACACCCCCCACCCTCCACGTGACAGGCAGACCGATGAGACGTGACAGTCATACACGTGTGACTGTCACCGCTGCCACCTTCTCTTCCGCATGTGAGAGTGATGGAGTGTGAGGAGTGTGAGGGAAGGGGGGGAGGGGAGGGGTGGGGAGAGGAGAGGGTGTGGGGGGAGACACTCTGGGAGGGAGAGGCGGAGGGAAGGAGGAGTAGAAGGAGGAGAGATGAATGGAATGATAAGAGAAACCGATAAAAGAAGAAAACAAAAATTGAATGAGAAAAAACAAGAACGGAAGGAAAGTAGGACAGAAAGAAGGAAAGAAAAATAAATGAATGAATAATAAGAGAGAAAAGGATAAAGGAAGACAAACAAATCGAAGGGAAGGGGGAAGAAAGACCGAAAGAAAAAAAAGAAAGAAAGAAAGAGGACAGCGGTAAGTGTACCGTCACTGAGCATTCTGCATCGAGGTCGATGACCCCGCCCCCTCCCTCCCTCCCATGATCCGTTTTTATTTGTTTGGGAGGTAAAGCAGGAAATTTTGAGGAGGAGAATAATGTTATAGAAGATAATGATTTGACTCTCTCTCTCTCTCTCTCTCTCTCTCTCTCTCTTTTTTGGGTGGTAGTGAGAGACAGTGAATGAGGACATGATGTCTCTCTCATTCTGGATGGTGGTGAGAGACAGGGAGTGAGAGATGTCTCCCTGGGTGGTAGTGAGAGAGATGGTTGGGCTCCAGTGAACAAGATGACCTGAGTGTGAAGAAATAATCCCCTGTGTGTGTGTGTGTCTCTCTCTCTCTCTCTCTCTCTCTCTCTCTCTCTCTCTCTCTCTCTCTCTCTCCCCACACACACACACACACACACACACAGTATAAGCCAGACTCACGTTGTTACATATTGACGCTAAGCTGGGTGTAGCTTCCTATATGCAACTCTCTCTCTCTCTCTCTCTCTCTCTCTCTCTCTCTCTCTCTCTCTTCTCTCTTCTCTTTCATATACACAATATACAATACAGCGTGTGTGTGTTTATCCAGTGTGTATATATGTGTATATTGTCCAGGTTCTGTATACTTTAATACGTGATGGTCGGTATTGTTAAAGATTTTCTCTATTTTCGGCAGTCAAGGCTGTATGGCTGTCAGTCAGTCCAGTACAGCTCCGTATTTCCAGTGCTGTGTTAATTTACGTATAGCAGCTATGTTAATTATCACGTAGTAGAATTTTGCAATGTTAATCTTATGTATAGTGTATTAATTGTATAGATTAGTATAACTGGATTGGGTTAATTTAATATAACTCTGTTTAACATATTAGGTGTTATGTTAATTAATATAGTAAAGTAATTAATGCACTCTAGTCAATTTATCTGTTATGTTTATCAGTGGCTCTTCACACACACACACACACACACACACACACACACACACACACACACACACACACACACACACACACACACACACACACAAAAAATATTCTGTGTGTCGTCAGTGTGGGACCTGAAAAAAAAATAATTAACTTTTATGTTATTTTAGAGCGAGTAACATACTGCTGAAGCTTTATTTCTTTTCGTTTTATTTTCGCATTATTCGTATGGTGATATAAACCCGGAGCAGAGAGTGTATGTATGTATGTTTATGTGTGTATGTATGTATGTATGGTTTGTTGTTTTTGTATGTATGTATGTATGTATGTATGTATGTATGTATGTATGTATGTGTATGTATGTATGTATGTGTATGTATGTATGTATGTATGTATGTATATGTATGTATGTGTATGTATGTATGTATGTATGTATGTGTATGTGTATGTATGTATGTATGTATGTATGTATGTATGTATGTATGTATGTATAATTATATGGGTTACGGGTTGTGGCGATTATGTAAAAGAGACAAGGAAGAAGAGGAGGGGAGGAAGGAAGGGAGGAGGGAGAGGAGGAGAGACAGGAAGGATGGACAGCGGAGGTATAGTGGGAGGAAGGGAGAGAAGAAGGAAAGAAGGTGGAGGATGGGACAACGGAGGAAGAGATGGACTGAGAGAGAGGAGGAGGAGGGGATGAGAGAAATTAGGAAGGTCAAGACAAAGGAGATGAAAAGAGAGATGAAAAAAATAAAGAAAAACTAAACGAGCAAAAAAAAAGTCAGAGAGACAGACAGACATAAAAAAACAAAGACACGGAAAGAAAGAGAAAGAAAAGAGTTATGGGTATTAGAGAGAGACAAACAAATAAAACATGATAATAATAAAAATACGAACAAAAACAACAGCAAAATAAACAAAACAAACAAACACAATCTTCTTACCGTAAACAAAGAACAAAACAAACAAACAATTACAGTATATTACATCCCACTGACACAAATAAAAACATCCATAACAAGGACGGTCACAAACACAAACAAAAGGTAATTAAACAAACAAATAAAACACAACAAACGTAAAACAAACACATAAAACAAAAAATACGACAAGGTGTAAACGCTACTGACCTTGACTTTCACCTGACCTTTGACCCCTGACCTGACCTTTACCCCTGATCAGATCTTCACCCCTGACCTGACCTTCACCCTTGACCTGGTCTTCACCTCTGACCATGACCTGATCTTCACACCTGACCCCTCACCTTCACCCTGACCACTGACCTTCACCCCTGACCCTGATCTGACCTTCACTTCTGGCCATGACCTGATCTTCACACCTGACCCCTGACCTTCACTTCTCACCCATCACCTTCACCCCTGACCTGACCTCCCACCTCTTGACCTTGTCCTGACCTCCATCCCTGACCTTAACCTCTGACCCCCGCACTCTCACCTTCACCCCTGACCTGTCTTCCAACCAGAGCTTAACCTTTGACCTCTCACCTTGACCTGACCCTGAAAACTCTGACCTCTGACCTGACCTTACAGCAACAGCTCTACATATCGTCGTGACCAAGTGAGAAGAAATGCAAATGAAGCTAATGAAACAGTGTAAGGCGAAGTAAAGGTGAAGTAAATAGGAATAAAAGAGGAATAAGTAGAAATAGGAATAAAAGAGGATTAAGTGAAGTAAATAGGAATAAAAGAGGAATAAATTAAATACATAGAAATAAAAGAGGAATAAATGAAGTAAATAGGAATGAAAGAGGAATAAGTGAAGTAAATGGGAATAAAAGAGGAATAAATTAAATACATAGAAATAAAAGAGGAATAAATGAAGTAAATAGGAATGAAGAGGAATAAGTGAAGTAAATGGAATAAAAAATAAATGAAGTAAATGGGAATAAGTGAAGTAAATAGGAATAAAAGAGGAATATGTGAAGTAAATAGGAATAAAAGAGGAATAAATCAAGTAAATAGGAATAAAAGAGGAATAAGCAAGAGTGATGAAGGGTGAATGATATACATGGCGAAAGTGAATGAGAAGAGTTAAGTTATGATAATTAATTAGTAGACGCTTAGCCACTCAGTCACTCACTCTCTCACTCATTCAGTCACACACACACACACACACACACACACACACACACACACACACACCACACACCACACACACACACACACACACACACACACACACACACACACACACACACACACACACACACACACACACACTCACACACACACACACACACACACACACACACACACACACTCATTGATGGAGCTGTCCTTACTCAGTTTCCCTCTCTCTCTCTCTCTCTCTACCTTATCGTTATCATACAATTTTCCCAGGTAATATTTTTTTCAGTCCATTATCTTAACACGTTATCAATCTTATTTTTCCTAATTATCGATATATTTCAACTCTAATTTTATCAGGAGCATTTTATTTCTAGGTTTATTTCTAAATTATGTATAACTGTTTCTTAATTTGAGTTATTAATTATGATACAGTTACTATGTGGAAAATACTGTACCTGTGCTTATGAATTATGATACAGTCACCATTTGGAAGTATTGTACCTGCACTTTAATCTGTACCTGTATCTACCTGTCACTGTACCTGTATCTACCTGTACATGTATCTACCTGTACATGGATCTACCTGTACCTCTTCACGCGAACAAACATTCTGGATTCGAACGAAATAATAAGAGGAAAAATCCACGCCAACTTTAGACAACAAATAAACAAAAGGTGGATTTTTTTAGGTTAGGTTGGTTGGTTAGGTTAGGTTAGGTTAGGTTAGGTTAGGTTAGGTTAGTTGACGGTGACAGTTGTTGCTGAGATGTGACACTTGATGTTACCGGGGTGTGATTCTCTCGTTAGTTGAGGAGGGTGAGGGAGGTAGGGGAGGGGGAGGGGGGGAGGGAGGTGAGAGGTGAAGTATATGGGAGGGAGAGGGTCAGTGAGAGGTGAGGTAAAAGGAATGAAGAAGGAAAGAAGCGTGATAAGTGAGGTATAAAGAAGGAAGGAAGGAGGGAAAGAAAGCGTGATAAATGAGGTATAATGAAAGAGGGAAGAAAAAAAAGGGTGGGAAGAGAGGTAAAGGGAAGGAAAGAGAGTGGAGAGGATGTAAAGTGAGATATAACAGTCAGATGATATATAATGAAGGAGAGAGAGAGAGAGAGAGAGAGAGAGAGAGAGAGAGAGAGAGAGAGAGAGAGAGAGAGAGAGAGAGAGAGAGAGAGAGAGAGAGAGAGAGAGAGAGAGAGAGGCCTCCCAAAACAAGATAAACTGGAACATTACACAACCATCTCTTCCCCTCTTCTCCTTCTTCCTCCTCCAGCACCTCTCCCTCCCCTCACCTTCCCTCTTACTCTTCCTTCCTTCCTTCCTTCCCCAACCTCAGTTATTTATCCTCTCACCTACGTCGTCCTCTCCTTCCTCTCCTTACCTCATTCTCTCTCCTTTCCCTTTCTCTCCAACTTCTCCTTTCTCCCACACCCCCTCTCCTCCTCTCCCACACCCCCTCTCCTCCTTCACTTCTCTCCTCCTCCTCCCACACTCTCCACTTCTCATCATTTTCCTTTACCCTCTCACTTTCCTCCTCCTCCACCCACTCCTTCCCTCCTTCCCCCGCCCTCGCTCGTACAGGAAAACTTACTTAAGGAGGGAAACTTGAGGAGGGGAAAATCTGGTTCCGGGAGTCGAGTCAGGGAAAAGTCTGGCTAGTGGGGGAAATAAGGGAGAGTTTCTAGGTCCTTCAGGGAGATAGCAGGGAGATTTATTGAGGGTGTTAGTGAGATGAGAATTGTGGGAAAGGGAGATAGGTGTGTGTGTGTGTGTGTGTGGGTGTGTGTGTGTGTGTGTGTGTGTGTGTGTGTGTGTGTGTGTGTGTGTGTGTGTGTGTGTGTGTGTGTGTGTGTGTGTGTGTGTGTGTGTGTGTGTGTGTCCCTGATTTTCATAAGGAAAAGTCTGGCTGGTGGGGGAGTGGGAAATAAGGGAGATTTCTAGGTCCTTAAGGGAGATTTACTTAGGGTGTTAGTGAGATAAGAGTAGGAAAGGGGAGATATTTTTGTCTCCCTGGATTCTAATTAGAGGGAATAGGTAGAATATCTGAGTGGTGGGGGAAAATAAGGGAGAGTTTCTGTTGGAGGGAGACAATCAGGGAGACTGTCATGAGGTTCCTTTTTTTGTCTTCCTGGGTCAAGGGAGAGAATCTGTAGGTCAAGAGGGAGAATTAGAGGATAGAAGGGAGGGGATAATAAGGTAATTATCTGAAAGAGGAAGGGAGGGAAGGAAGGAGAAAGACAGGGAGAGAGAGACGGAGGAAGGAGGGGGGGAAGACAGATAGGGGGGAGGAAGACAAGGAGGGAGGAAGGAGACAGAGAGGGAAGGAGGGAGAAAGACAGGGAGGAATGGAGGAAGGAAGGGAGAGTGGGAAGAAGGTAGGGAGGATTTTAAGGAGAAACGATTCCAATTTGGGAGATCTAGGGAGAATATTTTGGTCATAGGGGGTGAGTTAGGGGAGAAATTGAAAGTCTTAGGGAGAATATCACAATAATGAAGGAGGAATTTAAGGGTAAAAGAAATCATATTTGGGGAGAGAAGTTTTGTCTTTTGAGAGAGAGAGAAGAGAGAGAGAGAGAGAGAGAGAGAGAGAGAGGGCTGGAAATGGGTCACAGGGCACAGGCAGGTGTCCCTCTGTGTGTGTGTGTGTGTGTGTGTGTGTGTGTGTGTGTGTGTGTGTGTGTGTGTGTGTGTGTTATTGTCGTTGTGCATCTCTTTCTCTCGCCTCTCTCCTTTCATTGTTTTACTTTTGTGTGATTTTTTCTCTCTCCCATCTCTCCCTTACTTAGTTCACTCTCCTTTCTCTTTCTCTCTCTCTCTCTCTCTACTTCTCTTTCACCTCCCCTCTCCTTTTTTTTCACGTTTCTGTTTCATTCTCCCTCTCTGCCTTTCTCATCTCTTTCCTTATCACTTACACCTCTCTCACACACACACACACACACACACACACACACACACACACACACACACACACACACACACACACACACACACACACACACACACACACACACACACACACACACACACACACACACACACTATAACACCTAATCCCATCTCCTCTTATTTTCCTCAATCCATAATAATTCACCTCACAACAACAACAAAATCACACAAGATATCCTTATTTATTAAACTTCTTTCTTCTCTGTCTTTCTTTCATTCTTTTTTTCATTCTTTCTTTCATTCTTTCTGTTCATTCTTTCTTTCTTTCTTCCTATAAAAAACGATCGACCTTCTTGAAATCCGTCTTGGAATCCGTCTTCAAGAACACCCACTACGCGAACGTAAACAACCAAACCAATTCATGCCATTAGATCTTACTAGGGTAGGGGGAGGGGGGGAGGGAGGGTGAGAAGGAGGGGGGAGGAGGGTGAGAAGGAGGATAACTAGGTGATTGATCATGCTAACAAGGCACCGGAAATGGGATAATTAAAGGGGGGGGTGAGAGAGATTAAGGGAGTAGGGGATAAAAGGCGGAAGGAGGGAATGTGAGGAGGGGAAGAAAAAGATGTATCTCTCTCCTTTCTTTCTCTCTGTCTTTCTTCTCTTCTCTCTTTATTCTTTTCCTCAAGCTCTCTCTCTCCCCTTTTCTATCTTCATCTCTTTTTTCTATCCTTCCCTTCTCTCTTTCTCTCTCCCTTTCTCTTTTCTCTCTCTCTCTCTCGTTATTTACTTCATCCACGAACTGAAATAGATCGAATCCGGATCTCTCACGAACGAAAACAATGAAGACTGTTTACATCTCTCGCTCGGCTGCACTTTGTGAGTTTGTTGTGTTGGTCGAATTGGTGAGGGAAGGAGGAGGACGGAGAGGGGGTGGAGGAAGACGAGAGGGGGGGTGGGGGGACGAGGAGGAGGGAGGAGGAGGAGGGGTGGAGGAGGACGAGAGGGGAGGGGGTGGGGAGCAGCAGGAGGAGGAGGAGGACGAGGAGGGGGTGGGGCGAGAGGAGGGAAGGAGGGAGGGAGGGAGGAGGGAGGGGGGGAGGGGGAGGGGGGAGGAGAGAGGAGGGAAGGAAGAGGGGGGGAGGGGGAGGAGGGAGGGGGAGGGAGGAGGAGGGAAGGAGGAGGACGAGGAGGGGGTGGAGGAGGACGAGAGGGAGGGGTGGGAGCAGGGGAGGAGGAGAGAGGAGGGGTGGGAGGAGGAGGAGGAGGAGGGAGAGGGGGTGGAGGGAGGACGAGAGGGAGGGGGTGGGGAGCAGGAGGAGGAGGAGGAGGAGGAGGAGGAGGAGGGGTGGAGGGAGGACGAGGGGGAGGGGTGGGGAGCAGGAGGAGGAGGGAGGACGAGGAGGGGGGGGGGAGGGGGGGGGGGGGGAGCAGGAGGAGGAGGGAGGAGGATGAGGAGGGGTGGAGGAGGACGAGAGGGAGGGAAGGAGGGAGGGAGGAGGGAGGGAGGGAGGGGTGAGGGGGAGGAGGGAAGGAGGAGGAAGACGAAGAGGGAAGGAAGCAGGGGAGCAGGAGAGGAGGAGGAGAGGGAGGGGGTAGGAGGAGGAGGGAAGGAGAGGACGAGGGAGGAGGAGTGCAATGAAGCGATGGCATTTTTTGCGGTTCACGGCCTGGGGTTTTTTTTAATAATTTCCTGACGGTTATTTTTAGTTTTTTGTTATAGAGAACCGGTGTTTATGACAGTCCAGTGTTATAGAGAACCGGTTTTATATGACGCTTCTGTGTTTTAGATAACCGGTTTTCATGACGGTCCAGTGTTAAAATAACCGGTTCTTATGTAGCTTCTGTTATTGAGAACCGGTTTTTATGACGGTTCAATATTACAGAGTTGGGGGTTTTAACTTTTTTGTTTACTGATGTTAAACAATTGTCGGTTAAATTTTATCTGATATATATATAATCTTTATCTTATTTCACCTGAAGGTTCACAAATAATTCAAAGTCTCTCTCTCTCTCTCTCTCTCTCTCTCTCTCTCTCTCTCTCTCTCTCCTAGTTTGATAATTTGCCTGATGGATCTTTGTCTCTCTGTTTGTCTATTTGTCTGTTGCCCCCCTCTTTCCCATCCTCCCTCCCACTCATCCTCCCTCTCTCCCTCCCTTCCATTCTCCCTCTCCCCTAAGGATCATCAATGAGTACCCGTTAGCCTCTCTCTACCTCTCCCTCTCCCTCACTCCTCAGTCTCCCTCCCCTTCTCCCTAATCTCTTCTCTATCTCAAGTCTCTCTCTCTCTCTCTCTCTCTCTCTCTCTCTCTCTCTCTCTCTACGTCTCAGACTGTCACCTCCCTCTCCTCCCCTTTCCTCAATCTCCTTCTTTCTTCCCCTCTTACCACAATCCCCTCTCCCTCTCTTTTTTCTTGATTTCACTCTGTCTCCCCAATCCCACTCTTTTTCCTCCCTCTCACTTTTCCACCGTTAACCCCTCTCCTTCATTCTCTCTTTCCACTTCACTCTCTCTCCCTCTTTCTTTCTTCCTTCACACTTATCCTCTTCTGTCTCTCTCTCTCTCTCAATATCTCTACCTTTATCCCACTCTTCCTCTCTTCTTCACAATTTCCCTCTCCCATTCCACTTAATCTACCCTTTTTATGCCGTCTCCCTCATTCACTCTCCCTTCCACTCTTCTTCATTTTCCCTCTCACTTTCTCAACCTTTCTCTCTCATTCTCCCTCACTATTTCTTCCTTAACTCCTCTCCCTCATTCTACCCCCACACTCTCCATTTCTTAACACTCTCCCTCATTCTTCCTCTCCCTCTCAGTTTCTCAACCCTTCTTCCTCCCTCTTCCCTTCTAAACCATTCTCCATCATTCTTCCTCTCACTATCCCTTCTTTAAGCACCATCTCTCTCATTCTCCCTCTCTCTCTCCATTTCTCAACCACTCTCCCCCATTCTCCCTCTCCCCTTCACTCTCTCCTTCCCTCTCGTGTTGTTTCTCCCACTTGTGAATATTTATTACATCAAGATGGCGGGGGAGGCCACGCAGCTTGTCTTTATTTTATATCTGATGAGATAAGGAGGGATGATGACGATAACAATAATAATAATAATAATAAGAAGAAGAAGAAGAAGAATAAAACGGTAAGAGAAGAAAGCAGCAAACTCTCTCCCACACACACACCTGAGGGTCAAGACCTATTCGACGCTGCTCGGACAGCTGCCTGAACCAGGCTGTTGACCAATGCCCCATTCCCCAACTCCCTCCCCTCAACTCCTCTTCATTACCGGGATACCAGCAAAGTCCCGCCAAAAGTGACAATTTCGTTACGGAAAGGAGTGGAATCAGTGTTGAACAGTGTACAGGCCAGTAATATTAACACCTATGGACGAGTTACTGCACCACGTGAGGCCCTTCATGTCAACACTTATGGACGAGTTACTGCACCACGTGAGGTCCTTCATGTCAACACTTATGGACGAGTTACTGCACCACGTGAGGTCCTTCATGTCAACACCTATAGACGAGTTACTGCACCACGTGAGGTCCTTCATGTCAACACCTATGGACGAGTTACTGCACCACGTGAGGTCCTTCCTGTCAACACCTATGGACGAGTTACTGCACCACGCGGCCTACGTGACCTCACACAGTAGGGCAAGAGACCAGCCGGGGCCATCAACTATAAACTATAATTTGCATGTTCATGTTCCTCTTCCTTTGTATAATGAAAGCTTTTGTTAAACGACTCACCCACCCCATGTTATTGTATGTAATAAGTCATTTCTGTCCAATGTATATTTTTAGCCTTTTGACTACTGAATATTTTCATTAAACCGCTAATTATTATTATTATTATTATTATTATTATTATTATTATTATTACACACTGACACCTTATCCTTGAGTAACAGGCTTATCAAGAAATTCCTGTGTCCTAAATATTAACCCAATAAGTTCGTGGATATACAGTACAGTATGTTGTTGAAGAGTTATGGCTAGGTTAGGTTAAGTTGTTTATGAGCTATGTTAAGGTGAGGTTAGGTTAAATTAGATTCAGTTAGGTTAAGTTAGGTTTTCTATGACTTATGGTTGACCAAAGATAATGCGAGAAATTAAAAAATAAATAAATAAATAAATAATAAATAAAAATGGGAAAAAATAAGGAGTCGGACAGAGAACAGGACAAGTCAAGCTAAACTTGAATTGTGTGGGGGTTTTATTATTGTCGCTTGTCCACAAATTTTTAAAGTAAAAAACCACAGACAATGGCGTGTAAGCGTAGAAATATTTGTCCTTCGGTTAATGAGTGATATTCTGTTAGTGATAAACACACATAGAGCTGCAAACGCTGCTAAATTTTGGTTAAGCTCGGTTTAGTTGAACTCAGTGGATGAAGGTCGCGTTATGTGAAACTGGAAAGTTAGAGCAGCAGCCGCCGAGTGGATGGTAACACTCACCTTGTGGCTCAATGGTTGCCAGTTCAAGTCCCTCGGCCACCCACTAAGAGCAAGGCGTCCCCAGTTGACCCAGCTGCATTGAGTACAGTACTAACTTTTTATTATAAGAGAAAAGGCTTTTAATTCCATTGCCGGTCACGCTGCCTCCTTGTGTACCACAGGCTTAAGTCTTCAGTGTACCGTAGCCACACTTCCCCTAATGGACCGCCAGGCCAATCACACCCACCGTCACTCTCAGTAAAGTCTCACAGTGAGCGAGTGACGTATACAGCTGAAGGGCGTCTAGAAAATGAAGAGAGAATTGAAGGCTTTTGCTTTGCCTATGGAAGGGTTCCTCTGCCAATTCTCCAGTGAAATAACGCCCCCCCCACGGGTGCTAGGAAAACTTAGTTGTGGCAGGAACAGACAGCCCCAGAGGCGATCCATCAGAGTCCCTCGTGAAAAAACTGTATAAAAAGACAAGGAGGGAAGAGGAGAGGCTGCTAAGATACTGTTGGTAAGCAGCCATGCTGCCACACACAGACACACTGATAGCATAGACAAACAGACAGACAGCTCCTACACACAGACACAATTGACAGTATAGATAAACAGCAGACAGACAGTCTTGCCACAGACACACTGACAGTATAGACAAACAGCAGACAGACAGCCCTACACACAGACACACTGACAGTATAGACAAACAGCAGACAGACAGCCCTACACACAGACACACTGACAGTATAGACAAACAGCAGACAGACAGCCCTACACACAGACACACTGACAGTATAGACAAACAGCAGACAGACAGCCCTACACACAGACACATTGATAGTATAGACAAACAGCAGACAGACAGCCCTACACACAGACACATTGATAGTATAGTCAAACAGCAGACAGACAGAAACAGACAGTCAGACAAACAGTAGACATAAACAGACATACATAAAACCGAGATGTTCCTTTTGAAAATCTGAAAAAAAAACACGAACTCTATGAGTCGACGAGATGAGAGAGAGAGAGAGAGAGAGAGAGAGAGAGAGAGAGAGAGAGAGAGAGAGAGAGAGAGAGAGACTCGTGATTCAACCCTTGGGATCCTACGTCGTTCTACACCAGCTGGGATTAAGTATATCAGGTAGTACTGCACAATATCTCCCCCAGTACCAGAGAACAACACAACAAACACACACGTGACGCTCCTCAGCATGACGGCCAAGTGGGCAGGAAGGATCATATGTACGCAGGTTTTTATTGGTCGAAGCCGCAACGTTTGAAAGAAATCCACTACTGCTTTTTCCACCAATCAGGGAGTCAGGGGAGAGAAAAATCATCACTGAGACCCTAAAACTTAACCTGTTTGTGTTATCTACACAACCAAGTGTACAAACCAGACTCGAATTTGTGAAGTAAGAAAAATAAAACTACGTAATTCTATCGTCAAATTGACCTTCGGTAACGGTGATACCCGTTTTCTGTGGCCGCCAGATGATGCCCAGCTGTTTGTTTTTGTTTACAATTGGAAGCATTTGAGATGCGTTCTAGCACGTAGCTCCTTCACCTGGCAAGGCCACACATACAGTACAGGTATACGGAAGTTCACTATTGTATATCACACTGAGTCTTATTTGATAAAGGAATTAAAACGGCTTATTTTTCAACTAGTTTGTCAATTATAAGGAAAAATAATATAAATTCACAAAACATATACAATAAAATAAGAGCATAACCATACTAATAAAAACAGTAACAAAACACTTATAAAATTACCAGAGATATAACAAAATATTGAAAATAATTATAAAAGCAAGATCAATCAAAAAATAAGTAAGCATAATAATGACGATTGAGATGCCGAAATACATCAGGTGAAGCCATTTTCCAAAATTAATGACTTTGACCTCTGACCCCACTACTAAAGTCAGTGACCTTCACCGACCTACCCAAGTCAGTAACCTTGACCTCTGACCCCATTACCAAAGTCAGTAACCTTGACCTCTGACCCCACTTTGGGACAGGAGACATAGCACCACCAGGAGTCGTTCTTGTGGGTGTAACATGAGAACATAAGAGTGGAGGAAACTGCAGCGGGCCATACTGGGCAGTCCCGTTTACACCTCACCCCTATCGCTCATATATCCACCCAACCTAAATTTGAAGCTACCCAGCGTATTCGAGTTAATGATGATGTTTGGCAACTTGTTCCACTCATCCACTACTCTATTTCCAAACCAATGTTTACCTATCTCTTACCCTTCCTCAGTTATGGCGCACACACACACACACACACACACACACACACACACACACACACACACACACACACACACACACAGCACTGCTCTCACTCCTCATATGACCTTCTCTGCAAGTCAACAACAATAACAGGTAATAATGATAATAAATAATAATAACTATTACAACACCCACTACAACACAAATTAAACATCAATACAACGTAACAACACACAAATTTCCAACACTACAACATAACTACAACACTCCAAATAACATCACTACAACACCAATACAACAAATTACCATCACTACAACATTACTACAACACTCCAAATAACATCACTACAACACCAATACAACAAATTACCATCACTACAACATAACAACACTACAACACCACTCCAGGTCCAAGGCAGAATGGACCCTCCCTCTCCTCATTCCCATTCCAGACAGGAACGATGTGGGATCTTCTCTCACTAGCTAGTGAGAGAGAGGCGGCGACTGGAATATTCCTGGGAATGACTGCCACTGCAATATTGGATGGGAATATGTCTAGGACTCGCCTCCTTGGAACGGAGACTGGGAATCTGAGAATGTGAATTCTCAAAGGTTCCGAAGGTAATTTTTCCCCCTAACTGGTGGCGTGAGAACACATCTGACTCACTTCCCCCTAACTGGTGATGTCACAACGCATTTAACTGGCTTGTATTTAAACTAAAGCATTAACTCTGATGGCTACAATGGCGTCAGAAATGCGCTGTGACTCTGGTAACTTAGAGGTGCGTTCTCCGCGCCACACTTAAGGGATGAAGCACCAGCGAACCTTTGTGAAACAGAACGTTGGGATGTGAAGAGTTCAGGTAGAGAAGCCACTCAATCCTGCAGATTAGTGTAGTGTGAACGTCTTCGTGTGCAGTGTGAACGTCTTCGTGTGCAGTGTGAACGTCTTAGTGTGTAGTGTGAACGTCTTCGTGTGCAGTGTGAACGTCTTCGTGTGTAGTGTGAACGTCTTCGTGTGTAGTGTGAACGTCTTCGTGTGTAGTGTGAACGTCTTCGTGTGCAGTGTGAACGTCTTCGTGTGTAGTGTGAACGTCTTCGTGTGTAGTGTGAACGTCTTAGTGTAGTGTGAACGTCTTCGTGTGTAGTGTGAACGTCTTCGTGTGTAGTGTGAATGTCTTAGTGTGTAGTGGAACGTCTTAGTGTAGTGTGAACGTCTTCGTGTGTAGTGTGAATGTCTTAGTGTGTAGTGTGAACGTCTTCGTGTGTAGTGTGAATGTCTTAGTGTGTAGTGTGAACGTCTTAGTGTGTAGTGTGAACGTCTTGTGTAGTGTGAACGTCTTCAAAGGTTGAACGTCTTCGTGTGTAGTGTGAATGTCTTAGTGTGTAGTGTGAACGCCTTAGTGTGTAGTGTGAACGTCTTAGTGTGTAGTGTGAACGTCTGTGTGTAAACGTCTTAGGTGTAGTGTGAACGTCTTAGTGTGTAGAACGTCTTCGTGTAGTGAACGTCTGTGTGTAGTGTGTGAGCGTCTTCGTGTGTAGTGTGAACGTCTTAGTGTGTAGTGTGAACGTCTTCGTGTGTAGTGTGAACGTCTTCGTGTGTAGAATGTCTTAGTGTGTAGTGTGAACGTCTTAGTGTGTAGTGTGAACGTCTAGTGTGTAGTGTGAACGTCTTCGTGCAGTGTGAACGTCTTAGTGTGTAGTGAACGTCTTCGTGTAGTGTGAATGTCTTAGTGTAGTGTGAACGTCTTCGTGTAGTGAATGTCTTGAGGTAGACGTCTTCGTGTGTAGTGTGAACGTCTGTGTGTAGTGTGAACGTCTTCGTGTGCAGTGTGAACGTCTTAGTGTGTAGTGGAACGCTTTAGTGTGTAGTGGAACGTCTTAGTGTGTAGTGTGAACGTCTTAGTGTAGTGTGAACGTCTTCGTGCAGTGTGAACGTCTTAGTGTGTAGTGTGAACGTCTTCGTGTGTAGTGTGAACGTCTTAGTGTGTAGTGAACGTCTTCGTGCAGTGTGAACGTCTTGTGTGTAGTGAACGTCTTGTGTAGTGTGAAGCTTCGGTGTAGTGATGAAGTCTTTGTGTGGGACGTTTGTGTACGTTTGTGTAGTGTGAACGTTTAGTGTGTAGTGAACGTCTTAGTGTAGTGAACGTCTTCGTGTGTAGGTGAACGTCTTAGTGTGTGTGAACGTCTTAGGTGTGTAGTGTGAACGTCTTAGTGTGTAGAACGTTGGTAGTGTGAACGTCTAGTGTGTAGAACGTCTTGTAGTGTGAACGTATTTGGTGAACGTCTTAGTGTGAACGTCTTAGTGTGTAGTGTGAACGTCTTAGTGTGTAGTGTGAACGTCTTAGTGTGTAGTGTGAACGTCTTAGTGTGTAGTGTGAACGTCTTAGTGTGTAGTGTGAACGTATAGGTGTAGTGTGAACGTCTTAGTGTAGTGTGAACGTCTTAGTGTGTAGAACGTATTAGTGTGCAGTGTGAACGTCTTAGTGTGTAGTGAACGTCTTAGTGTGTAGTGTGAACGTTCGTGTGCAGAGTGTGAACGTCTTAGTGTGTGTGTGAACGTCTTAGTGTGCAGTGTGAACGTCTTAGTGTGTAAACGTCTTACTGTGTAGTGAACGTCTTCGTGTGAAGTGTGAACGTCTTAGGTGTGTAGTGTGAACGTCTTAGTGTGTAGTGTGAACGTATTAGTGTGTAGTGTGAACGTCTTAGTGTGTAGTGTGAACGTCTTAGTGTGTAGTGAACGTCTTAGTGTGTAGTGTGAACGTCTTAGTGTAGTGTGAACGTATTAGGTAGTGAACGTATTAGTGTGTAGTGTGAACGTCTTAGTGTGTAGTGTGAACGTCTTAGTGTGTAGTGTGAACGTCTTGAGTGTGTAGTGAACGTTTACTGTAGTGTGAACGCTTGTGTGTAGTGAACGTCTTAGTGTGTAGTGTGAACGTCTTATTGTAGTGTGAACGTTTTAGTGTGTAGTGAACGTTTTAGTGTGTAGTGAACGTCTTTGTGCAGTGAACGTCTTAGTATGTAGTGAACGTCTTAGTGTGTAGTGTGAACGTTAGGGGAATGTTTAATGTGAACGTCTTGGTGTGTAGTGTGAACGTCTTTAGTGTAGTGTGAACGTCTTAGTGTGTAGTGAACGTTTTAGTGTGTAGTGTGAACGTCTTAGTGTGTAGTGTGAACGTCTTAGTATGTAGTGTGAACGTTTTAGTGGTGAACGTCTTCGTGTGCAGTGTGAACGTCTTAGTGTGGTGTGAACGTCTTCGTGTGCAGTGTAAACGTCTTAGTATGTAGTGTGAACGTCTTAGTATGTAGTGTGAACGTTTTAGTGTAGTGTGAACGTCTTCGTGTGTAGTGTGAACGTCTTAGTATGGTGTGAACGTCTTTAGTGTGTAGAACGTCTTGAGTGTGTAGTGTGAACGTCTTAGTGTGTAGGAAGTCTTAGTGTGAAAACGTCTTAGTGTGTAGTGTGAACGTCTTAGTGTGTGTGAACGTCTTAGTGTGTAGTGAACTTTTCTCACTTTGCTCAACACTCTCCCAAACACTCACTCTATATCTTCACTTCTCTCTCTCTCTCTGTACCCTCTCTCTCTCTCTCTCTCTCTCTCTGTACCCTCTCTCTCACTCACTCTCCCCCTCCCAGGTATCAAATTCACTCCCCTGTTCCCCTTCCCAAGTTCATCCACTTTTCACACAGTTTTATTGCCCTTCTTCCTACCTCCCTCATTCTCTCATTGTTTTTACTGTCCATGTGTGTGTGTGTGTGTGTGTGTGTGTGTGTGTGTGTGTGTGTGTGTGTGTGTGTGTGTGTTGTTTTGTGTGTGTGGTTGTGTGTTGTGTGTGTGTGTGTGTGTGTGTCCCTAATCTATCTATCTATCTATTTTTATTAATTGCCTCTCTCTCTCTCCCCTGTCTTTATTAATTGCCATTGTGACTCTTTTCTTTTCTCTTTCTTCTTCCCTCATTCTCTTTCTTTCTTCTTCTCTCACTCTCTCTCTTCTCTCCTCTCGCCTTCAAACAACAAAGAAATAAACTCACTTGGTCCAACGCGTTCAATAAGTTCTTCCGTATTACCTGAGTTTAATCTTCTCTTTATTTTCCCCAAGTCATCGTTTATCACATTTTCTTATTCACATTTTTACCTGATTTCCTTATTCCTATTGTTATTGCTATTTTCTTCTTCATTATTATTCTTTTGTATTATTTTCTTAGTTAAACCTTCAATTAAATATTCTTATCCATTTTTTTTCTTATTTATTTTTTTAGCAGATTTATTTTATTCCCAATTTATCTTAATTTCTTATTGTATTTTATTTGTATATTAACAAATTCTACGCTGCTTCCTATCTACCCTTTTATCATTCTTATTTTTCTCTACTCCTCTTTCTTCCTACCTTTATCATCACCCTCTTCTTCCTCCTCCTTCTCCACCTCCTCTTCCCCCTATCATCATCATCACCCTCTTGACCTCCCTTCTCCTCCACCTCCACATCCACTTCTTCCCACCTTTATCATCACCTCTTCTTCCCCCCTTCACCCTCTCTTCTCCCCTACCTGCACCATCTCTTCTTCTTCCCACCTTCTTCTTCTTCCCCTACATCTCCATTTTTTTACCTCCCCTTTGTCCATACGATTATTACTATCTTCTCCTCCCTTTACATCAGCAGTTTCTTTATTTTCATCCTTTATTACGTTCTTCTTCCTCCTTACGTTCCCTGTCTCCCTTAATCACCCTCTCTCTCTCTCTCTCTTCCTCCTTTGATCACCCTTCCTTTCTCCCTATATCAACTTCCCTTCTTCCATCTCCTCCTCTCTCTCCCTTCCCACACCCTCCCTCTCACTATCCTCTCTCCTTTATAACCCTTCCTCCATAAACTTCCCTCCTTTCATCACCCACCCTCCCTTCATCACCCTACCTCCTTCATCACCTTCCCTCCATCATCTTCTCTCCCCTTCATAACCTTCTCTCCCCATCCTCCCTTATCACCCACCATTCATCACCCTCTCCCCTTTTCTTCCTTCATCATTCTCTCTCCTTCATTCTCTCCCCCATCACCCTCTCGCTCCTTCACCTTTCCTCCTTCATCACCATCTCTCTCCTCCATCCTCCGCCCTTCATCACCTCTCCCTTTATCACCCTCCTGGGCCAGGGTGCACAACAACAGTCACTCACTTGGCAAAACAATACCGTCGGGAAAATTGTCCAGTCCAACGTTGTCTCCCTATTGGCTCTTCCAGACTCACTCACTCTCCCTGATTCTTAACTCTTACCAACCCACTATCTCTCTCCCTTCCTACCTCTCACTCACTTTCACCCCTCTCACTAACTCTGACTCACTCTCACCCCTCTCTCCTTGACTCACTCACTCTCACCCCTCTCCCCAGAACTCTTACTCACTGTCTCCTTGACTCACTCTCAC